>NW_020523948.1:0-36562 GCF_003368295.1 Carassius auratus | reverse complement strand
TTTTTAAACTTAAGAGTTCTGTGAACTTATTAGGGTTTACAGTGTATGGTAACAGACACTTAAAAATATAAATTTTATTGAACTAAAAAATATTAAGTAATCTGTTTTAACATTTTTTTTTGATTTAAGTGAACTTGTCGGGTTTTACAGTGTGTGTATGACAGTCCAGTCATAGTTGTTTGTTCCTGCTCACTATCTGAAAAAACAAAAAATCATTCTAATATGCTGATTTGCTGCTCAAGCATCAGTTCATTAAGTTCATTTGCTGACCATTTGACGGTCATTTCATTTAGTTTGCCAACTAAATGGCATTGCTTGGATTTAATTTCTATCCAAATGAAATCCTGAAATGACACATTACACACTGTGCAGTAATGTACTCTAGATACTCAACTGTCTGGTGTATGAATATTATAAGATTATTTATTAACATCTGAGTCTGAGCTCTCCGTTGTGAGGAAAGCTGACCGTTGACTCATGAAGTGTTTGTCTGTTTAAGTTGAGCATTATCCAGAGAAGATCTTGACTTCACTGATGATTAGCTGTTGTTCTTACACCCTCACCAGAGAAAAACATCTGGACCCAGACAACTAGACTCCAAGATCAACAAGCAGAAAACAGAGATGATAACACTGAACACCTCAAACCCCTCAGCAATTAAAGTACAGGAGCAGACCTCTGTAGAAATGAGGAGTTTGTAGACCTGGGCTTCATCATTAGACATGATGAAGGACAGACAATGACATCAAGAGACGCATTAGCAAGAGCAGAAACAGCTTATAACACTGAACAATATGTGGAGGTCCAACACTAGAATGACTCTGTATCAGAGCTGTGTCCTTTCCACGTTACTTTACAGATCTGAATGTTAGAGAACGACAGAAGCACTTTACCTAACTATCAACTTTCCACATGATGAACCTCCAGAATCCTGCAGATCTTCTGCTCCAAAACATCTCTGACCAACAACTACTCATGCGGCGCAATTAAGAAAGTACAGCACCTTTAAAAATATATTAACTGAGAAAAATAAAAATGCTGACTTCTTTTACCTGCTGTACATATAATGGGAACATTTCTGTTATTATGCATTAGCTATTTATGCTTTGTTTCATGTCTACAAGTTAGCCTGTATTTAAAACAGTTTAATAATACTTAAAACAGACAAGTAAACTTTTCACTTGTTTTTAACTGTATGTGCCATTTTATTTACATAAAAATATAAAAGTGTTAAAAATAATAAACGTGTTTGAGTATTTAGAGGAGAGTGAAAGACAATGAAGGAGAGACTCTATCCACAGAACAAAAACTATATACTGGATATATGTACATTATATTTAGTTGTGTGTCTGTTGTTAAGGTAAAATATAATAATGTTTATAAAACATGAGATAAGAAAAATTGAGTAACATGGAAATTTGGCACATTGTAGATTTGCTTTATATCTTTTGACACATTTAAGTGCTGCACTTGACAATCACATTTAAACATCTGAATCATTATGAATGAGTTTAATAGAAATATTATTAAACTGAAGAGCCAGACAGACTCATCTGAGCTTCTTCCTCCTCTGTTCCAGCTTTACATTAAACACAATGATCATCACAATGATCATACTAAAGCAACATTAATCATTCAATATCATGTTCCTAACACACATGCTGCATTATTTGATTGTAAAGTCTGAGTCTCTTCACCTGTATGGATCACATTTACACATTTATCACACATTTATTTGTCCTAATAGACACAGTAGTGAAGCTTTTCTGTGGATCTTCAGCTGATGATTACTGCTCCTCTCAAGAACACTTCACTTTATGATACACAGCATTTATCAGCTTCAGGTGATTGAACATATGTCTCCTGGAAAATTTCTGTCTATCTATACTGTAAGGTTTAAAAGAAAAGAATACAATCAGAGTTCAGTGAAACAAATTACAATATATATTTCAATAATTTTTTTAAAGTAAAATGTTATATTAAAATACTGTAATCAGAATAATAACTGTCTATATCGGATTTTGAATATGTATTTATAAAACAGTATTTGTTTTTTTAAATATAATACATTCCATTGTTTACTATCTGTGTATATTGAGTCAATATAAAGAGAAACACACTAACAAGTTTACACCAAATATAATAAATGACAAGGAACAAACACAAATGTGATTTAGTCTCAAAACACAAATCTTTCAGTTAAATGTGTCTCTAGTTAAAGCTGTTTGTCTCTAGTTTAAACATGTTTGTGTTGGTCTCAGTAAATAAGTGAAATGATTGCACAGCTCGCTGGAATACTGGATTCTGATTGGTCAGTCGCGACATTCGGAGGTGTGTTATTCATTAGGTGTGTGTCATTAGCAGCAGAATAACACACAGTCATACGGTATTTGAGTCGGGCGTTTCTTTGACTTCTCTCGTAGCACCGCGCTCTCAACTGCTATTATCTTGTGCCTCAGTTACTGACTGGATTTACCCTCAAACCAAACCGCAGGAGATTCCTGTTAATAGTAGACTTGAGGAGACATTGTTCAAAGTGTGTCTTGTTGTTCAAGTTGTTGCTAACTGAGCAGAAGTGTTTAGCTGAATCTAAATTGTGTCTAATTCTAAACTTGTGTGTCAAGAAAGCATATAATAAGTGTGATAATGCAGATGCAGCCGGATGTTATCACAGAATAAGTCTCTTCAGGAGGACACAAGTCCTGATCACCCTGTCGGGTTTATTCTGTGATAACAAGCGGCTGGAGCTACATTATCTCTTACAGAAAGTAAGTGTAAAGTAATGTGACGTGTTGCTTGTCAAAGTAAAAACACACAAGAGACAGAGACATTGATCATGTGATGCTGGACGACTGTGAGCTGAAGCTGAATCTGCTCTGATTTTACCAGCGTTTTCCTACAATCTGAACAAATCTATTTCAAACTCTAATGATTCACTATTACTGATCTCATTAATAAAGCAGCTGTTGCTGTAGAAAGCTGTGACCGTCTGCTTTTCTTCTCTTTCCTCCTTTGTGTTCAACATTTTTATCAACTTTACATTTCATTCTGACACAAACCCACTGAAATAAAGCTTGATGATCATTTGATCAACTCTTTTCACTAATATCTGAAAGTATATATTTGTTCAGATATCAGAGGTAAATTAATCTCTTTAATATCACAAAGTGAAGTTTACTCACATCAGTTTACAGTTTGAGTCTCGTAGCACATCAATGAGCTTCTGCTTTGAGTCTCCGATCATATTTTCTCTCAGATTAATCTCTTTTAGAAACTGCAGAGCTTTTGTGTTTGTCAAAGACTGAGTTAAAGAAGAAACATCTGTAATGCCACAGACATGAAGACTAGAAAGAGACAAACAGAGGAAGAGAGATCATCTAACAAACAAATCATTAAGATGAAGAATCTTTCACAAATATAATGTGAACACATTCATCACGAGATATTGAGTATAAAGTGTTTTGTTGAACTCTTATGTGCTGTTTATTTAATGTTTTTACTCTAATTTGTGTAGTTCAAGGATTTATGATATTTTTTATATTTATAAAAATAAATTAAAATTGCTGAAAAATTCTCTTAAGAAGAGAAAGTAATGATTTGATCATTTCCTCATTCATTTCAATATGGGTCTCCAGAGAGAGACTTTTTTCACACTAACACACAACCAGATATCAATCCAATTTAATTTCCTATTTGTAGATCTACCAAGTGTTGACAACCATACAAAGTCTCATATCATTTAGATAAAGGGATAATTTGTTTTTATTTCAGCAAACATCATTTGGGGTCTCAAAAGACCTTGAACAGCACATAAGAGTTAAACAAAGGGATTTTCACCATTTTGATTCTTGTCTGTGAATGTTACTGACCTCAATCTCTCCAGTTTACAGCGTGAATCCTTCAGTACGTCACATAAGTGATTCAGTCCTGTGTTTTTTATTTGATTCCAGCTCAGGTTCAGTTCTCTCAGGTGTGATGGGTTTGATTTCAGAGCTGAAGTCAGGATGAGACACTGTTTCTCTGTAATACTGCATTTACACAGACTGAAAACAGAAAGAGAAAACACAATGAATCAGACACGTTATGTTCATGTGTGAGTTAAATTAATCATGAGTAAACATCATACAGTGCAAATAATAAAATGTTGCTGAAACCTGAAAACAATACAAGTAAATAATTACACAGCCATAAAAAATACGATATTGAGGATATTAGTTACATTTCAAGTCTAGAGAATCTTTAGTTAGACCAAAAAAAAAAAAGAGGTTTGTGATTTATAATGTAATTAAGATACAAAATCAACTACAGAAGCATCTTAAAAATAACAACAATTTAAAAATAGCTTTTATATGTAACAAATAAAAAAAATTCTGTTCAGAAATAAAAATTTAACTCAAGATATTTTAAAAGGTCCCCTTCTTTGTGATCCCATGTTTACACTTTAGTTAGCGTGTAATGTTGTTGTTAGATGTTACGTTCCACCCAGTCTAGGATAGGGGAAAGCAACATTAAAGAAAAAAAAGTAAACAACATAACTGTGATACAACAATTTATTTGATGTAACACAAACAAGGAAGTATTAAGTCTTCAGGAGTGGATGAAAATCCCAAAGAAAATACAATAAAAAAAATGCCTCTAACTATTGCGGCCAAGTCTACACTTACCTTACAGAAATAAAAAGTAAATAAACAACAATATAATTCCCTTACTCCCTCTCTAGTTTTAAACAGGAGAAAATGATTCAAAAATAATAAAAGAGGGCACCCACTCCCTAGAACTTCCCGTTTTTGGATGTATATATTGAAATTAGAAGACACGTTTCCACAATTGGTATCAAAATAAATACAGAAAGAAATAAGTGTCTATATCAATGTAACAATGTTGACAAGTTAACAGCAAGGCAAAGAATTAAATAGAAAGGTTTTAACACTGATTCACAACTGAACAACAGTAGAGCTTAGAAAGAACCAACTATTAGCTAAAGCCCCAAACAACAAAAGAACCACGCGTCCCTCTCCCTTGAGCGCGATGAGGCTTTTAAACTTCGACAAGACCACTCCCCAAACGAGCATCCTTCATCCCAGGAGATCACCTTCACCTGGCTTTACCTGCACAGAAATAAAGGCATGGGGGGGGGGGCAACCACGACTGCCATCTAGTGGTTGGGAAGACATGTATACAAAATAAACTTAATCTGTAGAACGTAACACCCCCACCCTTAAATTACAAACCAGGGGTTTGTATATAATACAAGACAGTATACCTCTAAATTTCACCATCATAAACACGTGACAGAGCATCAGCAACAACATTTTCAACTCCTTTCTTATAATGAATGTCTAGATTGAACTCCTGTACCATGAGCGACCACCTCATCAAACGCTGGTTTGAGTTGGACATTCGTGACAAAAAAACCAAGGGATTGTGGTCCGTATACACCCTAATGGGATTACAGCTTCCACCAACATATACTTCAAAATGCTGAAGTGCCAGCAACAGAGATAGTGCTTCTTTCTCTATAGTACTATACTTTCTTTGACTCTTCGTAAACTTTTTAGAGAAGTAAGCTACAGGGTGTTCAATACCAGAGTCATCATCCTGCAGCAATACAGCTCCAGCTCCACCGGCACTGGCATCCACTTGCAACTTGAAAGGAAGTGAAAAGGTAGGAGCAGACAGCACTGGAGAATTACAAAGGAGTATCTTTGCAGAATTAAAGGCCTGTTCACATTCAGGTCCCCACACAAATTTTCTGGCCGTACTTAGCAGATCTGTTAGTGGGGATACCACCACTGAAAAATTCCTACAGAATCCACGGTAATATCCAGTCATCCCCAGAAAACGTCGGAGCTCTCTCTTGTTGGTTGGGGTGGGAAAATCAACAATGGCATTCACTTTGGCATCAACTGGCTTAACTTGCCCTTGTCCAATCACTTTACCAAGATAAGTGACCATAGCTTTAGCAAATTCACACTTCGCCAAGTTTAAGGTCAATGATGCTTCAGCCAACCTCTTGAAAACTAGTTCCAAGTTATTTACGTGATCCTCCCAAGACATTGAGTAGATAACCAAGTCGTCCAGATATACCTCACAATTGGGCACCCCTGACAAAACTCTCTGCATGAGCCGTTGGAAAGTTGCTGGGGCATTTCTCATCCCGAATGCCATAATGGAATATTGCAGGAAGTTATCAGGGGTGACAAATGCAGAGATCTCAGAGGCCCGTGGGGTCAAGGGTACCTGCCAATACCCCTTTAGGAGATCAAGCTTGGTAATGAAACGAGCAGAGCCTACTCGATCTACACAATCCTCCATACGTGGCAGGGGGAAGGAATCTGGTTTTGTTATATTATTAACCCTACGGTAGTCAGTACAAAATCTTACAGTTGAGTCAGGTTTTGGAACTAAAATACAGGGTGAACTCCATGGGCTTTGACTGGGAAAGGCCAAACCATGATTTAACAAATATTCTACTTCCTTTCTCATTAATTCACGCTTCATTGGGTTGAGCCGATATGGGTGTTGCTTGATTGGCCTACACTCGCCCACATCGATATCGTGTTTCAACACTGTAGTCTGCGTTGGCACATCAGAAAATAAAGTAGAATACTTGTGGACCAGATTTACAATGTCCTCACATTGTTCTTTAGGAAGATACCAGAGATATGATTTCAAATCACTCAAAATGGAGGAATTTTTTAAGCGCATTGTCAGGCCATGAACATCACTATTGGCCAAGCCATCATTTACAGGATTATATACCACTTGTCTGACACTAGTGGACAAAACCGATACAGGTTTTGGTATTGACTCTGGAGATACCGACCTGGTCACGTAGGCTTTCAACATATTTATGTGACACAACCGGGTTTTTCTCTTACGGTCTGGGGTACTAATCACATAGTCTGTGTCACCAAGCTTTCGCTCAACAACATAGGGGCCCGAAAATTTGGCTTGCAAAGCTGAGCCAGGAACAGGAAGAAGGACAAGCACTTTTTCACCAGGTTGAAAATTACGCACTACACTTTGCTTATCATAATGAGCTTTCATTTTAGCCTGTGTTTTAACAAGATGCTGTTTTGCAACTTCACATGCCCTGTGGAGACGTTCCCGAAAAGAACTGACATAGTCTAAAACTGACATGGGTGGAGTGGTCTTAGACAGCAACTGCTCACTCAACAACTTCAATGGTCCCCGAACTGTATGGCCAAAAACGAGTTCCGCAGGACTGAAACCCAGTGATTCTTGAACGGTCTCTCTAATTGCAAACATGAGTAATGGCAATCCCTCTCCCCAGTCTTTTCCTGTATCAAGACAGTATGCACGAAGCATGGACTTTAAAGTTTGGTGAAACCTTTCAAGTGCCCCCTGGGACTCAGGGTGATAGGCACTTGACAGTTGATGTTTCACCCCCAGTTCTCGTAATACCTGCCTGAACACATGAGAGGTAAAATTGGTACCTCTATCAGATTGGATAATCTTAGGCAATCCAAATGTAGAGCAAAATTTTACAAGCTCCTTCACAACTACTTTTGCTTTAAGAGTACGTATCGGGACAGCCTCAGGATATCGTGTCGCAGCACACATTAACGTTAGGATGTACTGATGACCTGATTTTGACTTGGGCAATGGACCTACACAATCAATCAGGAGTTTCTCAAAAGGCTCTCCCACAACAGGAATTGGTTGCAAAGGAGCAGGAGAAATAACCTGATTTGGTTTACCTGAGAGCTGACAAACACAACAGGAACGAACAAAGCCTGACACTGCAGACTTCAAACCGGGCCAAAAGAAGTACCTTGAAATCCGCTGGAAAGTCTTTGTGATACCCAGATGACCAGACAAAACATTCTCATGAGCCAACTTCAGAACTTGTCTACGATAACCTTGTGGAAGAACAATTTGGTAGCTTGTACTCCACTCATCCTCATCAGAGAATTGTCGCCTCCACCAACGCATTAGCACTTCCCGGTCCCAAAAATATCCTACTCTAGTTTTAGGACTTCTTTCACCAGCGCAGGTGGCACTTATGCACTTCGATAAAGTGGGATCAGACTTTTGTGCTATAGCTAATTGTTCTCTACCAAGTGTTAAAGGAATTTTCTCCACTTCAGTCAGGACATCAAGATCTGATTTAAAAAGTTCAGGGTCAATAGACAGCTTGACTTCCACCGGCTCACTCTGAGTAATCAAGAAAGAATCTGAAAGTTCAACAACATCATCATATTTACGAGCCTGAGCACGAGTCACAGCACAAACAGGAAAGACGGATGGAAACTTTTCTGCAATGTCATTTGAACCACAAGCAGTAGGAACATCCGTCACCACAGGACAGGGAAAAACCTTTCCACCTGCTAGATCATTTCCTAGGATAAGACTTATCCCCTTCACTGGTAATTGAGAACAGACAGCTATCTTCACAGGCCCTTCAACCAGATCAGACTTTAAATGGACTTGGTGCAACGGAACTTTGACACAACCCAATTCAATCCCCTGTATTAAAACACTTTCACCAGTATATGACTCCGATGAGAATGACAGAGCACTCTTCAGAATCAAAGACTGTGCACTTCCTGTGTCCCTCAGCATCTGAATAGGCTTATAGTCGGAACCAGCAGAAAGAGACACAGAGCCGTTAAAAATGAAAGGTTCATATACTTTGGACTTGAGTGGAGAATCAAAACTGGATGCACTCTGAACAAACGCTACACTTTTAGTCTTGGCAGCAGAGTTTTTCTGCTTCCAGGCCTTGCACTCAGAAATTAAATGGCTGGGGTCAAGACAATAAAAGCAAACACGCCCATCTCCATTTAATTTAGCAACTGGGCTACGACCACTAGCGACTGGCATGTCATTTCTGTATGAATGAGGAGTTTTAGGCATGCCTCTCTCCCTACTTTCATCCCTAAAAGACAGATTTCTAGTTGGACGTGGTGAAGAAAACACCTGTTTATGGGTCAACACAAATTCATCACAAATAACTGCTGCATCCTGCAGAGACACAACCCTTTTCTCATTCAAGTGAACAACAATTTTCTCTGGGATGCAACGCTTGAAATCTTCCAACAAAAGCTGTTCAAAACTATTAACTTTGCTAGACAGACACCATTTTTCAAAGTGATTTTTCTTTTCTCTAGCAAATTCTACAAATGTCTGATTGACTGTTTTTGACAAATTTCTAAATTTCTGGCGATAGGCCTCAGGCACAAGCTCATAGGTTCGAAGTACTGCAGATTTAACAATGTCATAGTCTAAAGACTGCTCTATTGGCAAAGCTGAAGAAACCTCCTGGGCCTTCCCTACTAAACTGCATTGCAGTAACAAGGCCCACATCTCCTTTGGCCACTTCAAATTAGCAGCCACTCGTTCAAATGCGGTGAAATAAGCGTCAACTTCGCTCTCACGAAATTTTGGCACTAATGCAATGTTTTTACTCACATCAAAACCGGATTGTGAATCTAACATTGAACGATTAGGACTTTGCACAGGAGAAGTGCCAGAGGGAGCTCTAGATCGTGGCAATGGAACAGGCTTACTCTGCATTTGCTGAGCCTGTAAATCTAGCTGCCGCAATCTAATATCACGATCAGCTTGTATCTCAATAGCCCGAAGCCGAATTCTTTGAGCCTCACACTCTTGTTTCCTTATTGATAGATCTAATTCCTTTAGTTTAAGTGCCATCTTTGGATCATCACAAGATGCAACACTTTTAGAGTCAAGGGGAAGCTCTTGATCTATAGATTCCCCAGCTACATCTTGTACCTCTTCAATCACCTCTTCATATTCTCTTGGCAAAATACCGTCACTAACTAGCTTCTCAAACAGTTCATCTTTGATAACCTTCTTAATCGCTTCTCTAGGTATTTCAATGTTAAAGAAATCAGCTATCAACAATAAATCTTTCTTTCTACAACGATTAAATTCTTCTGTTGTAGGGCTAAGTGTAAATGATATAAGATCAAAATCCATACTGTCCCTATCACAGAATTTCCTCTTTCACCAAAGTCAAAAATAGGCAAGCAATACACACAGAAAAAATGACAGTGATCATAACAAAGGCTTACCTCCTCTTTTAGTTGAAAAGGAACATAATGAGTATGAGGAGATGCCTACCAGTTGGACGAGCCCCCCAATTAATGTTACGTTCCACCCAGTCTAGGATAGGGGAAAGCAACATTAAAGAAAAAAAAAGTAAACAACATAACTGTGATACAACAATTTATTTGATGTAACACAAACAAGGAAGTATTAAGTCTTCAGGAGTGGATGAAAATCCCAAAGAAAATACAATAAAAAAAATGCCTCTAACTATTGCGGCCAAGTCTACACTTACCTTACAGAAATAAAAAGTAAATAAACAACAATATAATTCCCTTACTCCCTCTCTAGTTTTAAACAGGAGAAAATGATTCAAAAATAATAAAAGAGGGCACCCACTCCCTAGAACTTCCCGTTTTTGGATGTATATATTGAAATTAGAAGACACGTTTCCACAATTGGTATCAAAATAAATACAGAAAGAAATAAGTGTCTATATCAATGTAACAATGTTGACAAGTTAACAGCAAGGCAAAGAATTAAATAGAAAGGTTTTAACACTGATTCACAACTGAACAACAGTAGAGCTTAGAAAGAACCAACTATTAGCTAAAGCCCCAAACAACAAAAGAACCACGCGTCCCTCTCCCTTGAGCGCGATGAGGCTTTTAAACTTCGACAAGACCACTCCCCAAATGAGCATCCTTCATCCCAGGAGATCACCTTCACCTGGCTTTACCTGCACAGAAATAAAGGCATGGGGGGGGGGGCAACCACGACTGCCATCTAGTGGTTGGGAAGACATGTATACAAAATAAACTTAATCTGTAGAACGTAACATAGAATATAAAAAATATCTGTAAATATCTGTAATGAGGTCAGTTTTTTGACTAACCTCCGGCCACGTGAATACACAAAAAGGGGGCGTGGCCTTGTTGCGCTCCGAAGGAGAAGGAGGAAGAGTTGCGTTTGTGTTACAATTTATGTTTAACTCTGTTCCCGAAAATTATAATCCACATGTAAAACTATGTGCAGCACATTTTGCCGAGGACAGCTTCCTCAATCTCAATCAGTTTAATGCCGGATTCACACAAAGATTATTCTTGAAAGATGGAGCATTTCCCTCTTTGTCTGGAGAAGGCGTTGTTGATGGACCACAACCGGTAAGTGTATTTTATTATTTAAGTTGGTGCGTTTAACAGTTTCTGTAACTTATTACACAAAGGGCAATGCTGTTTAGCTTTGTTAACTAGATGTTAGGGCTGTGCAAAAAAACGAATGCGATTTTCATGTGCATCTTGTCAGTAAAAACGCTCCTGTGATTATAAGTACATCTCCAGCACATGCTCCTGCCCACTTGCTTCTCAAAAGTTCAGTCAGTCAATCATGTTTCCAGGAGGGTAGCGTGCGCTCAGCTGGTGTCGAATCACAACACAGGAACCGCTGGCCCAATCAGAACTCATTACGTATTTCTGAAGGAGGGACTTCATAGAACAAGGAAGTCATCAGCCCGTTTTTGTGACAGTGAAAACAGAGGTATACAGATAAGTAAATTGTGTGAAAAATACTTTTTTTTACACACGAAAAATGAACACGTTATATTGCACACTGTAAACACAATCAAAGCGAAAAACGGCACACTGTAAACACAATCAAAGCGAAAAACAGGACCTTTAAGATTGTAGTGTACAGTCAACAAGTACAACATTCTGTGATCTGAGTGAAACTGCTTTAAAAAAACAGAACAAAACTGCAGGTCAGGAATTTTTGATGAAAAGCTGATAATTGTTTGCTAGTGCTGTGATCTCATGTGACTGACAGGTTTTCCCTCCTTCACATCATCAGACGAGAGAAGAGATGTGTTAATGAGAGAAAGGGATAATTATTTTCATTAAAAATCACAAGGATACATTCATTTTTGGAAATAAATGATGTATGATAAATAAATCTGACTGTAACTGCTGTGGAGTATAAGGATACTAACTGTAGTTTCTCTAGCTTGAATTGTGTGTTCATCAGTAGATCACTGAGGTGTTTCACTCCAGAGTCTCCTAGTAGTTCATTCCTGCTCAGGTTCAGTTTTGTCAGGTGTGATGGGTTTGATTTCAGAGCTGAAGTCAGGATGAGACACTGTTTCTCTGTAATACTGCATTCACACAGACTGAAGACAGTAAGAGAAAACACAATGAATCAGAGACTTTATGTTCATGTGTGAGTTAAATTAATTTTGAGTAAACATCATACAGTGCAATAAATAAAATTTTGCTACACCTTGAATAAAAAATAAATAATTACACAGCCATAAAACAACAACAACAACAACAAAACTAGGATTTGAGGATATTAGTTACATTTCAAGTCAGGAGTATATTTAGTCAGGACAAAAAAAAGCTTGTGATTTGTGATGTAATTAAGACACATGATTAACTATAAAACACTTTACAATAAAAAAAAGTACAAATAATATATATATATATATGTTTAAATGTTACAAATCAAAAATTACAATTTACTTCAAGGCATGTTAAGATTGTAGTTTACAGTCAACAAGTACATTCTGTGATCATATTCAGTTCTTTTGTGAAACAATTTTTTTTTTTTTTAATGCACGTCAGGGAATTTATTTTTGATGAAAAGCTGACAATTATTGCTGTGATCTCATCTGACTTACAGGTTTTCCCTCCTTCACATTCATTTGTGGAAATAAATTATGTGCCCTGATAAATCAATTTTAAAAAATTGTTCAAAATTTGAACAAATGTTTAGATCCAATTTAAATTGAATCATGATTCATCAATGTTCCATTCTCAGAATCATTCAAAAGTGTATTAACAAACTTTCTCTAATACTTTACTGATGCCTTTGTTGAATTGTTTTTATAAAATTGTGTTCTCTGCAGCAAAATGTCTTGCAGGTCAAGGGGGTTGAATCATTTTGATTGCAACTGTATTATAACCTTCTTCAGTGATACTGGAGTCTATAAGTCTTCAGAAAGACTAAATAAATAAATCACATTAAAAACATTGAATATACTATTATGATATTAACATTTCCCATCACCCCAAAAATCTATCTGTTTGTCAATATTTATAAATGTATCTACACCAACACACCAATTTCACATTACTGACGCATTCCTTGTGACACAGCACCAGTTTACAGACCAGCTGGAGCTTTACATTGATTCATTTTATTTATTTATTTAAAGTTTATTTAACAGGGACCATACAAGCAAACACAGTTACAATACAAAGCCTGTAACTGATGTGCAGCATATAGAGATTATAGCTAGTGCTAATTTTCAACTCCTGTCCCTGGTTGGGCATTTCTAAGAACATTATAAAACAAATACTTATATAAAAACAAGAAATACTACAAATTTTGATTTGTCTTTAGCCACAGCTTAATCCTGGAAGTGAACTTTTTGAAGTCAGATATGGCCTTAATATCAGATGGTAATGCATTCCATAGCCTACAGCTCTTAACAGAAAAGGCAGTCTGTGCAAAGCTTGTCCTACAGTATGGTATTGTACAGTTATGATTTGTACTAGTTCTAGTAACTCTTTGGTTGTTCTGTATTTTAATACATTTACTAAGAGGCCCAGGTGCTAAATTAATAATACACTTGAAGATTAATTTTAGGAAACATAAATTACTAAAGCTTTCAAAGCTTAATATTTTATATTTCTCCAGTATGTGATGATAGCGGATTGGCTTTTTATCCATAATTTTTATTGCTCGATTGTAAAGTGAACCAATGGCGTTTTGTTGCAGACGGAGCTGCTTGCCCCCAAACTGTCATGCAGTATGAAATATGTGAAAACACCATAGCATGCATGTACAGTAAGGCTGCCTGATTTGGTATATAGTGTCTGATTAAATTAAAACAGTTTAGATTTCTTTGTATTGTTTTAGAGATTTTCTTGATATGTTTAGTAAAATTAAGTTGAGGATCTATAACCAATCCAAGGTATGTGAATTCTGTTACAGATTGAATTTTTCCATTTTGCAAGTTAATTTTAAATCTTTTGTTTAGATCAAGTTTCTTAATAGAAAAACACATAGAGACTGTCTTTGTAAAATTTAGCACCAACTGATTTTGATTGAGCCACTGTCCGACATCAACCATAGATGCAGAGAGAACATCAGCAGCCAACTCTGGTGACTTGGCGGGTGCATAAAGAACTGCATCATCTGCATAGAGCTGGAAGCTGGCACCTGAACAGTGTAATGGTAGGTCATTAATAAAAAGACTGAACAACAAAGGACCAAGTATGGAGCCCTGTGGTATGCCCCTTTTGATGTTCAAGAGTGAGGATTTCTCCTGGTCAACTTTAACACACTGTACTCTAGCTTGAAGATAAGACGCAGACCACTGTACTGCCTTAGTAGAAAAATTAAAAGATGACATTTTAGTTAAAAGTAAACTATGGTTGATTGTATCAAATGCCTTTTTAAGGTCAAGGAAAACAGCTCCCACCACATCACCCCTATCCAGTGATTTCTTTACATTTTCAATAAAACAGCAGTTTGCAATTTCAGTGGAATAACCTGATCTAAAACCAAACTGCTGTGGGTGGAGGAACTGATTGACTTCTAAGTGATCAACCATTTGTGTTGCTACAACTTTCTCAATAACTTTAGATAAAATAGGTAAAATAGATATGGGACGATAGTTACACATAGAGTCCTGACTTCCTGATTTAAATACTGGCACAATTACTGCTTTTTTCCATCCTAAAGGAAATCTACAGGTTCTTATAGAAAGATTGACAAGGTATGTAAGAGGTTTAACTAACACTGTTACACATGTTTAGATTAACCAAATTCAGACCTGAGTATCTGTAGTGTCTGTGAATTTCTCAGCAGACTGGAGATTTCTGTCACTCCAGAGTTTCCTATTTGATTCCTGCTCAGATCCAGCTCTCTGAGGTTTGAATTAAACGCTGATGCCAGAGCAGCACAACCTTCATCTGTAATACTGATGCAGTTTAACCTGTAGAAGAGAAAACACAACTAATTAAGATATTCATACAATTACACAAATAGCATCTTTAGCTACTACTTTTATCTGCCATTATTAGATGTGCATGATAGTACACTGTGAAATAATTTTTTTATTTGATAATTATACAAATACTTATATATAGTATTTTACAATACAATACTTAACTATACATAAAACACTACATATAACAATCAGCTTGAATGGATTTAAATTTTTAAGGATTGAATGATATATTCATTATTTTAACTATATACGTCTTAATGTCTTTACTTTCAAAAGTTAGGCCCTCAGGCTTTTATTTTGGTGGAAAACTGAACAATGACCTGTAAATGTCTGTGTTTAGCTCATAATAGGTTTATAAACACTTTGTTGTATAAATCTGGTGAAATCTGTTAACATCGTCTGCCAAACAATGTTGGAAATTACATTAACACAAAACAAGGTGAACCTTTTAAATTAATGTTATAAACTCAAAATAATTTGCTCAACTGCCTTTTTAAATTTTATTTAACAGCCATTTAGAACATCTTCTCTTCTAACTTAAAATGCAGCCTTTAATTAATTAATTGTACAGTCCTGGGCCGGGTTTCCCAATCATTCGTTATTGTTTCACGTGCTTTTCCCAATAATGCACTTAACACAGTTGCACGTAGCTGTGCTTTAAGTGATTCTTAGGAGTTGCTGTCCATTTAGAATAGAATGGCTCTTAATTGTAGTACATGATCGTTTATTGACATTAACCTAATGCTCCATTCCAGACAGACAACTTGAATATAATAACTATAACACAATACAATATTATATTATAGTCTATAATATTATAACAGTTATAACTATCTATAACAGTTAAATCTTCCCCACTTATACTTATGCAATAAAAATTATTTATTTGTTACATCCCTGCATCTTACTCAATCCTATTCCATTATAATTAATAGCACAATTGTTTAAACACTTATTTATTTATTTTTGTCTGTGTGTTGTCTCTGTGTACTGGAAACTTATGTCACTAAAACAAATTCCTTGTATGCACAAGCAAGCAATACAGCTCTTTCTGATTCTGATAATATTATACTTTACATAATAATATATAACATATTTTATATATTTATATATAACCTTAGGTAAAAAAAAAAATGTTAGCCTGAATGCACTCTAAGTCGCTTTGGATAAAAGCGTCTGCTAAATGCATTAATTTTAATTTTAATGTATTTATTTATATACAGTAGAGAGAGAGAGACGTTATTTCCGGGTCCAATACACAGCTGGTTTTCATGCACTTCAGCAAGGCATTCATATTTTATTTCCCAGTCTTTGAAGCATTTTCTATATCTTTTATTTATATTATTTTTTTCAGTCATTTATTTTAAATGTGTATTTCTATTTTTTCTGCCCTTTTTAATTATTTCATTTATAAATTAATTAAAAATAATAATAATAATAAAAAAACGAGTCATCAAGTGTACTGTAACGCACAATAAAATTCTTATATTATAATCACATTGCACTTGAATCAAGTTAAAGGTGTAATCTGCTTATTGTCCTGCAGGTGATCACATAAATCGTAAGATCGCATTTATGAACTTCTTAGGCTTACAAAGCTTTTGGGAAACCTGGCCCTGATGACAAGTATAAAATATTTTCAAATCTGTGAAACTGTGGTGGGTCACTAGAGTCTGGGTAATTCATGTGATAGACTTTTAAAATACTTACTTCAGCTTTTCCAGTTTACACTGTACATTTTCCAACAGAGTCGAGATGATCTTCATTCCTGGGTTTCCTAATTTATTCTCACTCAGATCCAGCTCTGTCAGATTTGAAGGGTTTGAATTTAGAGCTGCAGCCAGAACATGACAACCTCCTTCTGTGATACAGTTGTTCTTCAGACTGCACAAAGAGAAAACACTTCAGTTTTCATTTGAATATTTACCGGTATGTTTTAACTGACAGTTGACAAATACTGCTGATAATGATACCAAAAGTCAAAAGATTTTCTTTTTCGGTCAGCAATCTCTAATACAAGACACATAAAAAATAGAAGCAAGAATTAAAAAAAAATCCTTATAACAATAAAAAAATGTACATCAGTGTGCAGAGTTGACAGTGTTTATCCTGCAGTAAAGCAGCATCTGAATCACTCGTGCAGAACATGGAGATCCAGTGATCTCTGTCTACTCGTCGTGCCTGGATCTAGACTTAAAGTTCAAAATAATTGTTTTAAGAGGGTAACTACTAAATATCTCATGTGTTTTTGCTTATCTAGTATCTTGATATAAGAGCTTTTGGATATTTTGACTAAAAACAAAACACTAAGTACATTTAGCTGACGCTTTTATCCAAAGCGACTTACAATTGCTATATATGTCAGAGGTCGCACGCCTCTGGAGCAACAAGGGGTTAAGTGTCTTGCTCAGGGACACATTGGTGTCTCACAGTGGATTCGAACCCGGGTCTCCCACACCACAGACGTGTTTCATATCCACTGCGCTAACACCACCCCACCCAGTAAGATAAGCCTTTTTTCAGTTTGTCTTTTACTTCTTTTTTTCACCAATTATGCAAATGTCTAGCTTGAACTATTAATTTATGAATTGAGTATTTGCAATTAAAGGACCAATTCTGTGGCAAATGATCTAGGTCCATGTTAACAGATGGACCTGAATTCTAATCAAACACTAATGATTGTCACAAAACTTACCTCAGTGTCTCTAATTTGCAGTTAATATTCTTCAATCCAGTGCAGAGCAGCTTCACTCCTGAATCCTGCAGATTATTATTGTTCATGTTCAGCTCTTTCAGATTGGTATCTGATCCAAGAACTGAAGCCAGAGCTGGACAGCTTTTGTCAGTTAAGCCACAATCATTTAACCTACAAGAAAAATAAATAAAATCAGTTAGATGCATACAATACATTTGTTATATATATATATATATATTTTTTTTTTTTTTTTTTTTTCAAGAATCGGCTTAAAACACATCTCTTCCATCTTTATTTGACCCTCTAACTTTAACATTCAATATTCTAATTATATTCCTTTCTAATCTTTTTGTATTATTTTTCTTTTAATTTATTATGCAATTATATGTGTGTGTGTGTGTGTGTATGTGTAAAGACCTCTAACTAGCTTGCTTTATTCTTTTTTTTATTCTATCTGTTTTTTATTTATTATATTATTTGAAATCCCATGCTACGTGTACCGTGTTAACCTAACTGAGACTTGTTATAGCTCTTATATATCATTGCTCTTTTTGTTGTTTTTGATTGCTTCCACTGTCTTCATCTGTAAGTCCCTTTGGATAAAAGTGTCTGCTAAATGAATAAATGTAAACGTAAATGTAAATATATTAGAATTGTATTGATTCAAATTTCCTACATAAAACAAACTAGCATACTTGAATAAAACATGTAAATGAATAAGTTTTTTAACATTAATGGTAATGAGTTATACATTTAAAAGTGCTGCTCTATTATCTGGATGAGTGTCTTGATGTGGAGAATCTGGAGGTTTATCATTAATGCATTGAGATTATGTGAGAGTACATCTCCTGTATAGCGGAAGTTGTAGAAGTTGAACTGCATATTGGAGTAGAAATAACTATGAAACAATGTGTTTTATAATAACATGATGTGCTTATTCTGTAGCTAACTTAACTCGGTCGGTTTTCCAAAATGCTACGTAAGCCTATGAAGTTTGTAAAAACGATTGTACGACTGATCTTAATATCATGGTCTGTTTCCCAAAAGCATCATAACTTAAGTAGCACTTGAAAATCATTGTAGATCTACGAGTGCTCTGGAGTAATCGTTAAGCCCTAAGTGCATTGTAAGAAGATTTATGTGATCACCTGCAGGACAATAAGCACATATTTAACTTAATTCAAGTGCAATGTGATTATAATATAAGGATTTTATTTTGCTTTATTGTACACTTTATGACTTGTTTTCTTTATTTTTTTATTAATTTATAAATTAAATAATTAAAAACGGCAGAAAAAATAGGAATACACATTTAAAGTAAATGACTGAAAAAAAGAATAAAAGATGTAGGAAATGCTTCAAAGACTGGGGAAAAAAATGTCAATTACTTAAAAAAAAAAAAAAAGTGAAAGTGACATTCAGCCAAGTATGGTGACTCATACTCAGAATTCATGCTTTGCATTTAACCCATCCAAAGTGCACACACACAGCAGTGAACACACACACCATGAACACACACATGGAGCAGTGGCCAGCCATTTAGGGGCAGCCAATAGGGGGTTCAGTGCCTTGCTCAAGAGCACCAAGTCATGGTATTGCCAGCCCAAGATTCAAACCCACAACCCTAGGATTAAGAGTCAAACTCTCTAACCATTAGGCCACGATTTGCTGAGGTGCACGAAAACCAGCTGGACCCGGAAATAACGAAAAATCTCTCTCTCTCTCTACTGTATATAAATAAATACATTTAAATAAATGTATGCATTTAGCAGAAGCTTTTGTCATGATCCGGTCACTACATATCTTTTTATTCACACAGACTTTCAAACGACATAGTACACACTGGACTACATTTCCCATAAACCCCTGCCTAGGAACTCATTATTGAACCACACCTGTTTCCTATCAGTGACACTATAAAGGTTTCACTCATCCACACTCACATTGCGAAGTCCTGTTTAGTTCTGTCTGGCATTTCCACACATTTTCCTAGTGTTTGTTCCTTCTGTGTTTGACTTTGGATTGTGTACACTGACTTTGATTCACTGCCACCTGCCTCGACCTTTGCCTGGTATTGTTACTGATTTCTAGATATCCCTTGACACTCTTGATGCTGTTTCTGATTTCTGTCTGTCTGACCACTCTATAAATGAATACTGCAATTGGATCCTAACGTCTCTGACTCCACGCTTAATGCCCCCATTAATATATACATTCTAATAGATGACATTTCAGCACTTGACAAATGGACAGCAACTCTTAAGTATCACAGCTACGTGCAACTGTGTTACGTGCATTGTTGAATTGTCACATGAAAAAAATAACGAACGAACGGAAAACACTCTTAAGCTCTAAGATCGATCATTATCGGGGAAACCCGGACCAGCTCGTTTTCCCGAAAAGATAATTATTTACAAAAAACCAATGTAAATCTAATAAAACAGCATTGCACTTTAATTCAAATTTTTCTAGTCCTTTGGAAAGAAAACAAAGTTAAAGAATATGTGTTTTGATTTAACCTTAAGAGATATATACTAGGGTTGGGGGGGGGGTACAGTATAGTATCGCAATATTTTCCACGGCAATACTGTATTGAAACAAGGATGCCAAGTATCAATCTTTTAGGATACTAATTGGTAGAATAATAAAATCAATTTCTAGACAATCCACTAGACGGTGGTCTAAACTTATGCCCAGCCCCCCTAAAAATTATTTGATTAATTAATTAGTGATCGCTTCAGTCCCCTTTAAAATCTCATTTGAGACGGTGGCAAGCTGCATCAAGTTCCGGCTCCTCCCCTGATCTGAGTCTGCATGGATTCAGCGCGTTTTTCAATCCACAGGGGCGCCGAGCAGAGCGAACATCAGAGAGTACAAGGTGTGTGTGTGTGTGCGTGTGCGCGTGTGCGTGCGTGTGGTGTGTGTGTTCTCGCATCCAATACCAGTACGTCTTCGCTGCGTTCACTTTCAGCCTTTATCACAGTGTGACAGATTTTTTTTTTCTTCCAACAAAAATGAAGCGATTAACACCCATGAAAACATACTTTAGAAAACGATCATGATTTATTTTAATTTACTTTTTGAAATTGAAAACATATTATTGTGTAAAATAAATTATTAATGACACACATCATTGTCTGAAAGTACTAAATGGCACAGAGAGAGAAACATCATGTGGAGTTATTTTGTTTTCTATTATTAAACATAATTTTGTATTAAGTAATAATTAATCATTAGTGTATCATGATACATATATTAGAGTAAGAGTAGGCTAAAGGGATCTGTGATTTTTTTTTTAAGTAATTGATTTATAGAAGTGGCAAATTGATAATGATGTTATTTTTAATAAATATTAATAAATATAGAACAGATTAAACATATTGCCAATAGACAATTACATTAATACATGTTTTGTCTATATTCTTAATGAATATTAGCTGGTTAGTTAAATGATTTGAAATGAAATAAATGTTCAGGGGCTGACTTGATGTATAACCAACCGTATTGTTGATTATAAAGGCTAAAAATTAATAATAATAATAATAATAAAAATAAAATATAATAATTTATATTTCATTGTAGATGGATATACAACATTTTTTTTGTTGTGCGGGAGTAGATCTGCAAATGAGCAACAGTTAGGTGAGAGTAGAACAGACATCCTCACACACACACACACAATACCACTGTGTTCCCTAGATTCATTGCAGTCATTGAACCCTTATGTTGTTTTAATTTTCTGCCAATTTCCACGTACATTTCATAAGAAAAAGCAGTGGTATCATCAAAGGATAAACATGAATGTCCTAATACTGAATCAGGAAGTCTTTATTGTAAAAAAAAAAAAAAAAAAAAAAAAAAATCTACATTCCCAATTCAAAATTTTCCAGTGACTGGTCACATGTAGAAAACTGTATTAGTTTTTTTTTTTACAGTGTTATATATGGCTCAGTCAGTACTCCTACTCCCATATATGAAATACAGGGAATACAATGGAATAGTGGATTGCAATAAGGTTAGTAGTATACAACCCTACCCTAATAGTAAAATAATATTTTTTAATCATACCCTTATTGGGGGCTGAGCCCCCCTAAAATCAAAATCTTAGAATCGCCCCTGGTAATATTATTAAATAATGTGTGTGTGTGTGTGTGTTCACTGCTGTGTGCTGTGAATTCTGAGTATGGGTCACCATAATTGGCTGTTTGTCACTCACTCACTAAATCAGGGGTGTCCAAGCCTGCTATGTATCAATGTAGATTATTTTAATTTAAAGATGAGAACAAAACATGACAAAATATATTAAATGACTTACAGAGCTCTTTTAGAGGTTTTGATGACTGGTAATAATCTAATGAGACACTCGTCTGATTTCTTGAATTTCTGAAGCTCAAACTCTTCCAGCTCCTCCTCTGATGTCAACAACACAAAGACCAAAGCAGACCACTGGGCAGGTGACAGATCAGCAGATGAGAGACTTCCTTTGCTAAGGTGGGTCTGAATGTCTTCCACCAGAGTTTGGTCGTTCAGTTCATTCAGACAGTAGAACAGATTGATGGATCTCTCTGGAGACAGATTAGACTCTAATTTCTGCTTGATGTACTGAACTATTTCCTCTTTGCTCTGCTCATTTCTATATTTATGTGTCAACAGACCCTGTAAGAGTCTCTGATTGGACTGGAGTGTCAAACCAAGGAGGAAACGAAGAAAAAGATCCAGGTGTCCATTATCACTCTCTAGTGCCTTGTCCACTGCAGTCTTGAGCAAATCAATCATGGTTTCACTTTTGTTTTCCTGTTCTGTAGAGTCTTGATCAAACACATATTTCTTGTTGATTTCTAGAAACAGATGTGCATAAAGGGCAGCAATAAACTCTTGAATGCTCAAGTGAACGAAGCAGTACATGGTACCAAGAGTGATCCCTGTTTCCTCCTTAAAGATCTGGGTACACATGCCTGAGTACACTGATGCCTTATAGACGTCAATACCACAGGCTTCCAGATCTGTGTCATAGAAGATCACATTGTTTCTTTCCAGCTGATCAAATGCCAGTTTCCCAAGAGAAAAGATGGCATCTTTATCCCAGGAAACATCTGGTGTATGTTCTCCATCATACTTTCGTCTGCTCTGCTGGATCTGAAATCTGAGGAAGTGTGTGTACATTTGTGTCAGAGTCTTAGGACTGTCTTCAGTATTTGACTCCTGCAGTGTTTTGGAGACATCATCAGCCTGATTGTTTTTCACAACATTATTTCTTTTCTCCTCTAAAATGTTCTGGAGAACAGTGGCTGAAATCCAGCAGAAAACAGGGATGTGGCACATGATAAAGAGACTCTTTGATTGTTTAACATGATCAATGATTTCTTTGGCCTGATTCTCATCCGTGAATCTTTTTCTGAAGTACTCCTCCTTTTGTGCATCATTGAATCCTCGTATCTCTGTCAGCCGGTCGATACAGTCAGGAGGAATCTTACTGGCAGCTGCTGGTCTGCTGGTGATCCAGATGAGAGCAGAAGGAAGCAGATTTCCCTTGATGAGGTTCGTCAGGAGAACATCCAGAGAGACTGGTGATGAAACATCAGACCACGTCTCATTATCCTTAAAGTTTACAGGAAGTCGACATTCATCCAATCCATCAAGAATGAACAAGACTTTAAATTGATTTCTTCTCGTAAGGTTCAGTCCTTTTGTCTCTGGGAAAAACTGAGTTATAAGGTCCATCAGACTTAGTTTTTCTTTCTCCTTTAAGTTCATCTCTCTAAATGGAAGAGGAAATATGAAGCTGATATCTTGATTTTCTTTTCCTTCGGCCCAATCCAGAACAAACTTCTGCACAGAGACTGATTTTCCGATGCCAGCAACTCCTTTTGTCAGTACAGTTCTGATCTGCTTGTCTTGTTCAGGTGCTTCAAACAAATGTTTGCACTCAACCTGTATCTCCTGTGATTCATGACGTCTGGAAGCAACTTCAATCTGTCTCACCTCATGTTCAGTATTGACCTGTTCACTACAACCCTGAGTTATATAGAGATCTGTGTAGATGTTCTTCAGAAGTGTAGAGTCACCTTGCTTTGCAATTCCTTCAGACACACATCGATACTTCTTCTTTAGGCTACACTTTAGCTGATGAATGAAGACCAGCTCGTCTAAACACAGGAATAAAATACACAGATAGTTTAGTCTCTAGGTTTGATATGTACAGAACAGAAAGTGGAAGTCTAAAGGAAGTCTGTTGTTGGAAGAGACAGAGCAGGTTATGAACATAATATGAGAGCCATATGAACAGCAAATAATCTTCCTGTGAGTCATAACAGTGATTGTGGAAGAGAAAACAGACTGACACAGCACTCGAAGCAGTGATTACGAATCTCTTACTTTCTAGAGTCTCAGCAGCTTCATCTTGTTTCATCTCTCTCAGGAAGTAGAGCGTGAGATCAAGAGCTGCTTCTTTCATACTGCATCTGTTCTCATTAAAGTCCTTCACAAAGTATTGCATGTCCTCTTTTTGTAAAATTTTCTTAAACATGTCCAGCTCATTTTTTAGAAAATTGATTATTTTCTTCTCAAGATGCTACAAACAAAGCAAAAAACAAAACAAAAAAAAAAACAGAAAAAAGAACAAAATTAAACCAAATCCTTTATTAAACCATTCATTTAGTCCAAATTCTATGTTCAGTAATTAAAAATATTTCTAAACAAATTAAACATTGTCAAGTAACCAAGTTGTTTGTTATAAACATTTATGAAATCTTTTTCCTACCTGGAAGATTCCTAGGAGTTTGTCTGTGAAATCCTTGTGGTTCCTGTTAATCTGGAAATCTGAATCTAATGTCTCATATTGCAGCCTGTTAAAATGGTGAATAAAATTAAATGTGGTTAAGGCAAAATATTAGAGAAATATCATGCCATTTTTTAAATTGAGGATAAATAGCTATAAACTGCAGCTATAAGTCAATGCAGTTAAAGAGAAGGCTCTATTTAAGTACTAGTTTAAGTTTTCTGTCCTATAAGAAGAAAATTAATTACACAAATAACAGAAAAAAACAACAACACAGTATTACAGGGGGCTGTTTCATAAAAGATGCTAAGAAAAGCAGAGGATTAAAGTCCCAGACTTGAAATAACCTAACAAATCAATCGGGACTACAGCGGTTTCATAAACGACAATTTGACCCAGGTTCAACGAGTCAGGATAATTTGATGTGCAAGCTTAAAAGGCTTTAATGGCTTCTTAAGCAGTGCATAATGTCGATCATGGATCAAATGAAGTGAAGTGACATTCAGCCAAGTATGGTGACCCATACTCAGAATTTGTGCTCTGCATTTAACCCATCCGAAATGCACACACACAAAGCAGTGAAGACACACACACACACCCAGAGCAGTGGGCAGCCATTTATGCTGCGGCGCCCGGGGAGCAGCTAAGTCGTGGTATTGAAGGTGGAGAGAGAAATGTACATGCACTCCCCCCACCCACAATTCCGTCCGGCCCAAGACTAGAACTCACAACCCTTCGATTGGGAGTCCAACCCTCTAACCATTAGGCCACGACTTCCCCTATCGATGCACAATAGCAAACAGCGATAATTAGAGATGTTGTACTTTCCTCTGTGCATAACTGACACATCACAGTAGGGCTGTGCAAAAAATCGAATGCGATTTTCATGCACATCTCACCAGTAAAGACGCTCCTATAATTAGAAGAATATCTCCAGCATGTGCGTTCGGATCAGGGTTACCAGGTTTTTACAACAAATCCTGCCCAGTTTCTTCTCAAAACTAGTCCAAAACTAGCCCAATCATGCTTCGAGGTGGTTCCCCAATAAAAATTGCTTCCCGGGGTTAAAATATACGTTTTTTAGCAGGGTTGCCTTGGTAAAAATTCGCATTTTAGGGGCTAAATATCACGTTATTTGTATTGGGGTCACTTCGACCTGCGGACATGAAAAGCAACCTCAGACTTGGCAACACTGGTTGGCTTTTACTTCACCGATTCGTAATTCACTGACAATCTACAAAAAAAAAAAAAATCAATGTTAAAATAGCAGGCGATTCTTTGTCGATTTTGACCTTTTGTTTCGCTTTAACTTATTTTTTATTTATAGTTAAGCCTATATTATTATATACTGTGATTAGTGACGTGACATACAGCCAAGTTTGGTGATCAATATTCAGAATTTGTGCTCTGCATTTAAGCCATTCAAAGTGCACACACACACACACATGTAGCAGGGATATGTTGTTACACCAGATTATAATTCATTTTATATATATATATATATATATATATATATATATATATATATATATATATATATATATATATATATATATATATATTTGTTTTTATTATTAATTGTTTTGGGGCATTTTATTTTGAAAATGTTGCGTGCTTTTATTAAATATAGTATGTAAGTCGGCTGATGTCATACGTAGGTAAGGCATTCAAAACGCAGCGCAATCGGAAGTTCGTCCTCTTTGCTTCAATGCCATCAGAGAGGAGAGGTACGATTTTCATGAGCTCCGTTCATTAAATGTTAAAATGTGTTATAAGTGTTCATGTCATGTCTGTGTGGCCAATACGAGAAAGTATTCTGTGTAAAGAGTGCTCTTTACTGGTGAATAGTGCATTGCGTGAGATGGCAGCAAAGTGTGTGCGTTCCGTGTGTGAAGGATATGTTAGCGGCTATGCGGCTAACATCTCAATTAAGGAATATTTATATATAGATAAATATAAATTGATAAATAATAGATTGAGATGTTTAATTAAAAAGATGTGTATGTATAATTATATTTTCTAAACTAAATATGTTTTAGTCTTTAATATATTTTTTATTTTGTGCACTTAGGAGATATATTTTATATATATTGTATATTGCATTCATTGTTTGATCTGTGGTTAATTGCCTGGGGTACTTAACATGTATTTTGTTGTTAACAGGCATAATTAAGAGCTGTTGCAGATAACAGTACGTGTGTCTGTTTGCTTGTTTTACTACACAGGTATGTTAAATAGTATTCAAGAAACACTGTAATGCTGTTTTGAATTATTGGTATATAAGAAGGACATGTTTGTGAATGTATTATTATATTATATGACTTATTTTATTATTTTTATTACTCATACTATTATATATATATACATTCTGTATGTGTGTTGTAAAGTGTGTGTATGTTACTCTTTGCTTCAATGCCATCAGAGAGGAGAGGCATAATTAAGAGCTGTTGCAGATAACAGTGCCTGTCTGTTTGCTTGTTTTACTACACAGGCACTACATTTAAATCCTCATCAGTTAAAAACCAGCTTTGTGTGGACAATTATTTTATTTAACATCCATAAAACACAACGCAGAGGAACAACCGCTACAAAACTGGTGCCGTGACCCGGATTCGAACCGGGGATGCTGAGGTGGTGTGTGACTACCGATGAGGGGGTTGGAGGTGCTTCTGTCATCTGTTGCTGTTTCTTCGGTGGAGTTCGGACGTCTGACGGATTGAACTGTGTCTAGGAGGAGACTGCTGACGTACGGTGTTGCAGAAATTTAATGCTGAAGACGCAGGTGTGCGATGTACAGACTGTTGAACTGGTGATTTGTGTCTAAGGTGGATCGAGTGAGCAGCGTGCTGGATCATCGAGGAGTGTCGCCGCCTAACTTGTTTGACTGAACTGTAAATAAAGGTACTTCACGTCATCAATTGACTTTTTTTGACAGGGGGATTAAAAAAAAAAAGTGGACTGTGCTTTATATGAGTTTTAAGGTCATATATATTTTTTTCTGTTTTTTTTTCTTCACTTTTCTAAATTTAAACGGTTTCTCTTACATTGATTTATTTGTTTTGTTAATATTTTTGTTTTGACAGTATTCTGATGCGTCCGCGAAATGGCTGCTAAACAAAGTGATTTGTGGTGGGACAACACGTTTACAGCTAGTAGGGTGTGGGGCAGTCTTTTGAATGCGCCTGACAGAGCAAAGCTGTTTGAAGATCCTGAGTACTGTAGTACAGGTCGGGGTAGAGCAATTGGTCTTTCCCCCGATGACAGAGTTCAAATGTGCGGTAGTCCAATCGCTGCAGCCAGTAACTATGAATTTGCTCCTCAAGAGTCAGAAATGTCTGGTCAAATGAGTAACCTCATAAGACAAATTGGTATTGAGATTGGGCAATCAATTAGAGAGTATGATGAGGCCTGACTTTTCTAACCATCCATCTGCTAGAAAGTTACAGGAAGGTGTCAGTGGTCATGTGACTGACCCCTCTAATACTACTGTCATTGACGCGTCAAAAATGAACTTGATCCTGAGAGCTGAGGTGTCCGCACCACCACACTTTCGAAGAGATAGTTCAGACAAATACTCAGTCCTGGAATGGGAAGACATGATGAGGGTATATTTGAACAAACTTGATGTGACAGAGTCTGAAATTGTTGATGAGATAATGAACAGAGTTATGGGGCGGGCCAGAGATGTAATGAGAGTATGGTTGCGCAATGGTTCTACAACTCCAACTGTTGATTCTGTATTTTCTGTTTTGAAGCAGCACTTCGGGGACCAGAGCAATTCAGGTATTCCTTTAGCTGACTTCTATTCTGTGAGACCATATCCCAGGGAGAGCGCTTGGGATTTTTGGATAAGACTAAACAAGGCAGCGGATGTTGCAGAGCAAAGTTTAAGATGGGAAGGGAGATCCCTGGATAACAGGAGCAAAGAGGTGGCTGTTATGTTCATTTGTAACTGCCCTGACAAAGAGTTAGCTTTCGTTTTCATGAGTAAGCCTGCACAGTCATGGAATGCATCTGAGGTGCAGGAGCAGCTTGACGAGTTGTTAAGGGAACGCAAGTTGACGAATCACACTGTCAAACAATTCACCACGGTTGTCTCAGAGCCAGACGTGGATGTGCCTGTCTCATCCTCTAAGTCTGAACAGGGTGGGGGCGTAGCTGACGAGAATGCATTGGACAAAGTCCTGTCTTTGCTTGAAAAAACGTTAATGTGCAACACTCAGTCTGTACGAGGCCCCTGGCCTAAACGAACGGCAATAAGATTCGAGAGTGTAGAGTGTGTCAAAGCGGTGAGCACAGCACGACTGCTCATTGTAAAATGTATAATTTGTGTTTCAAGTGTTTTGCGGCTGGACATGCGAGCTACAACTGCAACAGTCATAGAGTAACGTCCAGGGTGGGCTCCGGTCAGCATGACAAACTTGCGTCTCAGGGAAACTAGACAACTCCCTTCGGGCAGAGGGCGAAGTGAGGCTGTGTAGTTCCTCTGAGAATGATTTTGAGTCTGTTTATTCCTTCTTCTGTGAGAGTGTTGGCAAAACAAAAACAGTCATTTTCCAGAACAGCATGCAAGTTGATCAAAGTAACAGTTTATTTTATACAAGTGTGTTACTACAGGACAAAGTTGAGCTTCGGGGGATGTTGGACAGTGGCTCCATGGCAACCACTCTGAGTGCGGAAGTTCTTCCTCAACTTGGAGACGCTGGGGTGCTGGACCGGGATATCCTGAGCTCTTCAGATATTGTCTTGGTGGGTTGTGGTGGCAAACAAACTACTCCAGATGGTGTGTGCAATCTGAAGCTTGAAGTGTACGGGGTCAGTTTCATTGTCCCAGTTCTGATTGTAAGGGGTCAAAAGGACCCAATCATACTTGGCACAAATGTCTTGAAACCTTTAATAAGTCAGATGAAGCATACGGACCAATTTTGGAAAGTGGTAAAGAGACCTGACTCGATTGTGCAATCTGAAAATGGCCAATTTTTACGCATGCTTTCTTGTATCGAGAGATGAAGGGGCGATTCGATTCCTGACAGGGTGGGTACTCTGAGACTGAGGTCAGCTGTGACACTCCAGACAAGGAGCGAACATCTTGTTTGGGGTCGTTTGCCTCCAGGGTCAGTACTGTCAGTAGGGAACACAGTAGTCATTGAGCCCAGTACTTCACGTTGTGCGCACCGGAATGTGCTGATTGGAAGGGTTGTTTCACCTTTGTGGGGCGATGGCTGGCTTCCAGTAAAGATGATCATCCCGACCAATGCAGAAATTGTGTTTAGGAAAAATGCGAAGGTGGCCGATGTGTATCATTGCGTCGCTTTGAAGGACCTCGATCAAACCACTGACAGAGTGTTTAGTCAAAATGTAGGTGCGGTACGTTCTGACAAGTCACGTGGTAGTCTTACTATGGGTGGCTCTACATCTGGTGCAAGTTTGACAGGTAACAGCAGGTTGGACGACCTGGGGCTGAGCGACTTGAATGTCGGGGATTGTGAAGTGTCTCCTTTTTGGAAGAACAAGTTAGTGGATCTCATTGAAAAATATGAGTGTGTGTTTTCCAGGCACAGTTTGGACTGTGGCGAAGCTAAAGGTTTTTGTCATCGTATCAGAGTTACAGACGACAGGCCCTTTCGTCTTCCATACCGGCATCTTTCTTCTTCTCATTACTTGAAGTTGAAAGAGACTTTAGATGAAATGGAGGACAAGGAGATCATTAGGAAGTCGAGCAGTGAGTATGCGTCACTATTGGTTTTAGTGTGGAAGAAAAACGGTGACTTAAGGATATGCACCGATTTCCGATGGTTGAATGCATGCACGGTGAAGGATGCTCATCCTCTTCCTCACCAATCGGATGTTCTTGCAGCACTGGGTGGGAACGCGTACTATGTACTATTTAGTACTATGGATCTGACTTCCGGGTACTATAACATCCCATTGCACGAAGATGACAAGAAGTTCACAGCATTCTGTTCGCCAATGGGGCTCCATGAATACAATCGTTTGCCCCAGGGACTCTGTAACAGCCCAGCAACATTTATGAGAATGATGTTGACTGTGTTTGGTGACCAGAATTTCTTGAGCCTTCTTTGTTATTTAGATGATTTGTTGGTTTTCGGAAAGACAGAAGAGGAGAGCTTGGAAAGGCTGGAGATGGTATTTCGGCGTCTAAAAGACCACAATTTGAAATTGTCTCCTTCAAAATGTAGGTTCTTGCGGAAGTCTGTAAAATTTCTGGGTCATATTGTGTCTGAAGAGGGGGTGGCCAGTGATCCAGCGAAAATTGATGCCATAGTGAATATATCTGAGAAGGATTTGATGGAGAGTGATTGTGTTACGCCATCAGCGAGTAAAATCAGATCCTTTTTAGGTATGGTGGTGTACTACCAGCATTTCATAGAAAATTTTTCTATGCTGGCTAAACCCTTGTTTCAGCTGTTGACAGGGCAGAAAAGACCTAGAGTGGGGAGGGGTGTAAAACGACTGAAAAGAAATTTTCTCCAACAGATTGGACTGATGACTGCAGAGCAGCTCTGGAGAGTTTGAAGTCTGCCTTAGTGAGTCAGGTTTTGCTTGCGCACCCAGATTTTTCAAAGCCGTTTCTGTTGTCTGTGGATGCCTCCACTAGTGGGCTCGGGGCCGTTTTGTCGCAGGTTCAGGAGGGTTGTGCCGTGGCAAGGCCTATTGCCTTTGCGTCAAAGTCTTTGAATCATGCACAGTCGAAGTACCCAGCAAACAGACTTGAGTTTTTGCCGATGAAGTGGGCTATTTGTGATAAGTTCAGTCACAGGCTGTGGGGACACAGATTTACTGTGTGGACTGATAATAACCTACTCAAATACATCCTCACAAAGCCCAAGCTGGATGCATGTGAACAACGGTGGGTAGTGAAGCTGGCGCCTTACGATTTTGATATCCAGTATATCCCCGGACACTAATAGAGTCTGTGGAGTGCACTAATGCTGATGAGAGTGAAGCTATTGGTGACACAGGTTTGTGAAATGTGACTCTGAGATGTCCGGAGCACCTGTGTGTATCGCAAATTCAGACAACTTGCCAACTCTAATTAATTCTGCAGCAATTCTGGCTCCCATCGGAGCACTTTACCGGGTTACCACCGCAGCTAACAAGCATTCTACCGTCGCAGCTAACATGGATACTACCGTCGCAGCTAACCTGGATATCACCAGCGCAGCTCTCCGGCTTACCATCGCCCTTAACTTGTAGACCACCGCCACAACTCATCTGGCAACCACCGCAGCTCACCTGGCTACAACCGGCGCAGCTCACCTGGCCACCACCACAGCTAATCCGCCTTCCACCGCTGCTAATATGGCTACCATCGGCGCAGCTTACCTGGTTGCTGATGGTCTGCGGGACCTGCTTATGTCGATCAGAGGCGCTGTAGTAGCGGCGCACCGCTTGTGCGGTCGGCTCTGCGGGTGGGTTTGGGCCTGGCTCGTGTGGACCGGATGTGCCGGGTCGGTGGCGCGCCAGTGGCTTCACCCATGGGTCTGCGCCTTCAACATGTTGCCCAACAATCGGACATACATCTCGATTGGAAACACCCGGACACCAACGCAGACATGGCGAGACCAGCACAAGGTACCAGCAAAGCAGCACAGACTTTAGGCGGTAAACGCCAAACGATATCAACTTCATTGGGTATAAACTGCAGCAATGAATACAACCAAGTTATGATAACTACAGTCAAACACAAAAACCCAGTTTTCAAGAAACACAGAGCATTAAGAATTTTTCATACTATAAATCAGGCAAAGATAATGTGGGATCCATGCTGTAAACCTAAAGGGCTACTTGGTGGACACCTAAATATTAGAAGCATGAATCCCAAACGTGAACAGTTAGAGCATCTCTTAATTCAATCAAATATTTCCTTTCTAGGATTAACAGAAACATGGTTAACTTCTTCATCACCTGAGGCAGCAATAATAATACCTGGTTACAATGTTTTTAGAAAGGATAGGGGTCAGGGGAAGGGAGGGGGGGTTATATTATATGTTAACCCCTTTACGTGCAAACATCGCTGACGGCCCCAGTTTATTATTGTTTCACTTTCACAGCACATTAAACATCACTGTCTTACTTCATCTGGACAAACTGTGCATCAATGGAAAGTTTAAAGACTCTAGCTTCGATATTTGACCAATATTTTGATAAAACATTGTTGCAGTGACAGATATTTAGTGATTTATGTCAGGAGTGCAAAATAATAAATCCGTATTATGCCACATTTTACATTTTGAATAAAAATTCAAAGCTCACTCATATTCAGTCACGTCAGCAGCGGTTTATGTGTCTTCACAAAGACTCACTGAACAGCGTCAATAAGGATTTTTAGACCAAAGATGCATATCTGCGGAGATATATGGATATATTTACTGATGTTTGCTTCATATTTCTTCAGACAGAATCGTCATTTCTATTCATTTTCCACGGATTTACACGATCAGATGATAAACAGCCTCTCCCAGCGATCTGTGTGTGCGTGCAGTAGTCACAGCTCGTGCGGTGTGTGACTCAGACTCTGATTGGGTCTTTCCAACGTCAATCTTAGAGTTTCATATCTGGACACCGCCCCATCGTGTCACATGCTTCCTGCACACTTCCTGGTAGTTATCTGGCCAAAACAACACTGAAACACCTCTGTACACACACAATATCCCAATAATAAACCCGCGATTACGATAGTAAAGCTTGGTATGAGAATTTCTTGAGATCTGGGGCGTTTTTATAAAAAAAAATCGAAAATGTACATCGGAAATGCTAACTTGTGCAGCGATGAAAAAGGCTACAAATAACATATTTTTACAACAGTAAACGACCAAATTCCACCCCTGATCGCTAAAGGAAGTTATTATAAACACTCGATCGGGGTTTAAAGTGAGTTTTGAGTAAAAGTGTACTAATAATTTCATAAATTGTCAGATGTAGCTTGATGCTAACGTTAGCACCAATGCTACTAATAGCAGGTGCTTTTCTTCTTCATAATTCATTTTTGTCTCAATAATTCACGTAAGGTCGTAAGAAAATTTTTGTTGTATTTTTATAGTAAGACTTTTGATAAATAATGGCTAATGCAAAGAGAGACTGAAGTGAGATCGCTGCTTTGTTGCTTTGTAAAGCCTGAAAAACCACAATCAAGGCTAATAAAGGTGGAATAAAAACAAAAGAATAATGATAAAAGAATAATGCGGATAATGTGTCATACTTGACGGAGGTGTGAAAGAACCATTTGGTGAGAACAATACAATCATGATTCGGGCAGTTTTCAACAGTGAAACATACACAAAGAGCACAGGAATGTTTACATGTGAGATCTTACAGAGATGACAAGGGCCATAAATCAATCTGATTTGCCTTCTCTAAAAACACACATGACATGGCCTTATTCAGCCAAGTGATGATATCTCAGATCATTATTTAGTTCTGTGTAAACTTCATATAGCCAAAATTGTAAATTCTACTTCTTGTTACAAGTATCGAAGAACCATCACTTCTACCACAAAAGACTGCTTTTTAAGTTATCTTCCTGATGTATCCGAATTCCTTAGCATATCCAAAACCTCAGAACAACTTGATGATGTAACAGAAACTATGGACTCTCTCTTTTCTAGCACTTTAAATACAGTTGCTCCTTTACGCTTAAGAAAGGTTAAGGAAAAACAGTTTGACACCATGGTATAATGAGCATACTCGCACCCTAAAGAGAGCAGCCCGAAAAATGGAGCGCAGCTGGAGGAAAACAAAACTAGAGGTATTTCGTATTGCTTGGCGGGAAAGTAGCATATCCTACAGAAAAGCATTAAAAACTGCTAGATCTGATTACTTTTCTTCTCTTTTAGAAGAAAACAAACATAACCCCAGGTATTTATTCAATACATTGGCTAAATTAACGAAAAATAAAGCCTCAACAAGTGTTGACATTTCCCAACACCACAGCAGTAATGACTTTATGAACTACTTTACTTCTAAAATCGATACAATTAGAGAGAAAATTGCAACCATTCAGCCGTAAGCTACAGTTTCACATCAGACAGTCCACTATAGACCCCCTGAGGAACAGTTCCACTCATTCTCTACTATAGGAGAGGAAGAATTGTATAAACTTGTTAAATCATCTAAACTTACAACATGTATGTTAGACCCTATACCATCTAAGCTCTTAAAAGAGGTGCTTCCAGAAGTCATAGGTCCTTTTCTGACTATTATTAATTCCTCATTGTCATTAGGATATGTCCCCAAAACCTTCAAACTGGCTGTTATTAACCCCTTTGCGTGCAAACATCGCTGACGGCCCCAGTTTATTATTGTTTCACTTTCACAGCACATTAAACATCACTGTCTTACTTCATCTGGACAAACTGTGCATCAATGGAAAGTTTAAAGACTCAAGCTTCGATATTTGACCAATATTTTGATAAAAACATTGTTGCAGTGACAGATATTTAGTGATTTATGTCAGGAGTGCAAAATAATAAATCCGTATTATGCCACATTTTGAATAGAAATTCACAACTCACTCATATTCAGTCACGTCAAGAGCGGTTTATTTGTGTTCACATAGACTCACTGAACAGCGTCAATAAGGATTTACAGACCAAAGATGCATATCTGCGGAGATATATGGATATATTTACTGATGTTTACTTCATATTTCTTCAGACAGAATCGTCATTTCTATTCATTTTCCACGGATTTACTCGATCAGATGATAAACAGCCTCTCCCAGCGATCTCTGTGTGTGCGTGCAGTAGTCACAGCTCGTGCGGTGTGTGACTCAGACTCTGATTGGGTCTTTCAAACGTCAATCTTACAGTGTCATATATGGACACCGCCACATCGTGTCACATGCTTCCTGCACACTTCCTGGTAGTTATCTGGCCAAAACAACACTGAAACACCTCTGTACACACAAAATATCCGAATAATAAACCCGCGATTACGATAGTAAAGCTTGGTATGAGAATTTCTTGAGATCTGGGGCGTTTTTATAAAAAAAAATCGAAAATGTACATCGGAAATGCTAACTTGTGCAGCGATGAAAAAGGCTACAAATAACATATTTTTACAACAGTAAACGACCAAATTCCACCCCTGATCGCTAAAGGAAGTTATTATAAACACTCGATCGGGGTTTAAAGTGAGTTTTTAGTAAAAGTGTACTAATAATTTCATAAATTGTCAGATGTAGCTTGATGCTAACGTTAGCACCAATGCTACTAATAGCAGGTGCTTTTCTTCTTCATAATGCATTTTTGTCTCAATAATTCACGTAAGGTCGTAAGAAAATGTTTTGTTGTATTTTTATAGTAAGACTTTTGATAAATAAGGGCTAAATGCAAAGAGAGACTGAAGTGAGATCGCTGCTTTGTTGCTTTGTAAAGCCTGAAAAACCACAATCAAGGCTAATAAAGGTGGAATAAAAACAAAAGAATAATGATAAAAGAATAATGCGGATAATGTGTCATACTTGGCGGAGGTGTGAAAGAAACCGTTTGGTGAGAACAATACAATAATGATTCGGGCAGTTTTCAACAGTGAAACATACACAAAGAGCACAGGAAAGTTTACATGTGAGATCTTACAGAGATGACAAGGGCCATAAATCAATCTGATTAGCCTTCTCTAAAAACACACATGACATGGCCTTAGAAAATATTTCATAAAATTCACAGTTTTTACAGATTCGATTATGAAATTTTTTTATGAAGTCTTGGAAGACTTGTGGCCTTAGCTACACTGTGTTTTCAAACTCATTTCCTACATCAACATTTTTTTAAATACATTTAAAACATATGTTTTTAATATTTTTTATTTTTGTTTTTATGTTTGAGCTTATATATCTCTATTATCATAACAGTCTGAGTGATTCTGATTCCTGAACAGTAAACTTTAAAGTGTCAGCTTTGTGAACAAAGGTTGATTATCTATCTAGTCAGAAAGAATCATGAGCAGAAACCTTTTTATTTTGGGTATGTAATTTCGGTCTCCATGCCAAAAAAGGGGGGTTACTAGTAAGGGGTTA
>NW_020523947.1:0-86319 GCF_003368295.1 Carassius auratus | reverse complement strand
GTAGCTGAAATGGCCAGATTAGCCATGGGGCGAATGGCTATTTCAGGGCTTGCTGTCTCCCCTGTACACCGTTGGTTTGGTTCACAAGGAAGCTGCCTTCACAGTTGTGGTCATGAGTTTATATTCAGCCATCTTCCTGTCTTAGGTGCTAAGTTGTGGGTAGTACATTGGTGTTCATTTTGTGAAGAAAGACAGTTACTGGAAGTAGACTCAATAGAGTGTTTGCATCTGTCAGCATGATGGTTAAGGGGCCTAGGGACTCCCTGTTAACATAGTGTGAATGTGGAAATACCACATTCATTATCGTACATTGAGCGTCCCAAGGACCAGGCCAGCCTTCTCTCAGCTGCTCTTGCCACTTGGTGAGTCCTAAATCAAGGCCAGATTCCAGGCAACATTGAGCAGCATTTCAGATCCAGGCCAAATTCCTGGCAGTGGTGTGTGATGTTTGAAGCCTCACTGGATGGCCTGGAATGTTTCCAGTAGAGGTACAGGATCCTGTTCTCCCCCATCAGCTGGAGAGAATAAAAAAAATCCTTTATGGACAGGGTCCATGGGGAATCTGCAGATGGTGCATTTTCCACATTGATTTTGTTAGGGGAAAGAAGCTGAAATGTTTATTAATTTAGATAATGTTACAGATTTCCATTTTGGTTTTTAAGTCAGTTTGATTCGATTTGTTTCAACATGATTTCAGTTCTGATTCACTTTTACTCTGATTACCTAACTTGGACGTATTTTAAATATAATGTCCATTTGTCTTTCTAACTATACTGTAAATTATACAGGGCAGTCGCAAAGCGATTCAGAACAGCAACTACTCATTCACTAAAAAAGTCACCATGAAATTCAAATGGACAATTCTAATTTCCTATTTAAAGAAATTGCATTGTTTATAAATAATTTAGCCATGCACATTATTTAATAAAATAAGGTGAGTTTTAATCCCCCCTCCATCCAACTGTGACTACATGAAACTGGGATAATAACCAGGAAAAGAAAATAACTAGGGACTTGAATAAGGGTAAAAGCATGTCTTCATATTAAGGTAAAATTTGAAGGGATTTACGGACAGCATGCTAATTGGAACAACGTGCCGAGATGCCTTACACATCAGGATAGTCATAATAGGGCAGAAAGGGACCTTTGTTACTCTCCAGATCATATTTTGTTCTTACCTGGATTTGAACTCTGCCTTTATGCTAGCAGCCCGGATCCTTAACCCTCAGGCTTACAGGACCCCTAGTGAGACACAGGCAGAGAAAAATACATTTGATCAGAAGAACAGTTGAGACTGGTGAGATAATGCATCCGTGCAGGGAAAGGTAAAACCTGCCATTGTGTTCACAGATGGAGGAAAGGTGTTTGCACAATTAGCAGAGAAGCAGTGTCACTCAGATGATCAAAATATAACGATATAAACGCAAACCCACGTTGGCTGTAAATTGAGATGACCGCAGGAGCAGGTAGAGTGATGGGGCGTTTGATTTAGCTGTCATTCTGTGTACCTGCCAGTCTACCTCCGAATACATCCCACTTTGCTTGAGTGACCTGATGGGTCACCCATTTGACTAATTTCAAATAATTGAAGCGATCCCTGACCCTCAGCTTTGTAACTGTAGTGAGCTGCTGATGTTAAGCTTCTCAAAAATCAGCCTAATATCTTGGCTGAGCGATATCCAATGCGGCCTGGGAGGTTGGTACACTAACACTTGGTCTCAAGGGTCAGGTGAGCTCTCATGGGTATAGCCTGATCAGCCAGACTCGCCATTATGTGCTTCAGGTAACCTCTACTCACAAAGACCAGAATGCCTTCAAAGAGACCTGTCATCTACCCTGAGGAGGACCCCGTGTCATTATCCGTGGTCTACGATCTCCTCGACCAGCAACAGTTCTTTTATAAAGAGCTGATCGAGCTACAGGAGAAAAACTACAACTCCTTCCTGCAGATGCTGGTGGACTCCACCAACAGGCCGACTGACAGCGTGGTGCGAGTCGAGATGTTCAGGATTTGAAAGAACATCAAGCGGGCTGAGTGCCTGGCAGAAGGTCTGGTGAAGGGTCCGAGAAGTGGTGGATGGCCTGACCTCGCTGAGGTCCAAACCCGGGAAAGCACCCAGTTAAAATGGAAAAGCATGATGTAAAAGAAGAGTGATGGCTGGGGCAATGAACCCAAGGTGAAGAGACTGGTGGCTGATCTGACGATATTCAGTTTGATGGGATAAAGGTTACTTTATCAAGAATTGCCCTTCTTTAGTGTTCCTTTGAATATATTTAGCGGTTTTCATATTGTGGTCTTTAAGGGACATTCATTCACCATTAGTTTATGATTTGGGATGTGGTATTTTGTCTTGTTTACTGGCATTGATTAGTTAATTGGCTTCTATTGAGTTTTCAAGAAGAAGCTTTGAGTGTCAGGAAGATAAAGCAGATGGAGCAGATGTAGTAGAGCAGTTTTTGCTTTTTAAATAAAACTTTATGAAGAGCATTGAGTGTGGTAGTTTATTTTGTATATTCCATGTGATGGTAAAGCTCTTTTACTCTTATTTATTGGTTTGATCTGATTTTGTAACTATTGTTTCTTCATGACATGGCGTCTGTCCCATTAGGTTTTGCTCAGTTTGTAAGTGCTTGGCACAATAAAACAATGTTTATGACCCTTGTTTACTCATCGCTTTTTCCCTCTCCATTTCCAGGCTGACCAACTCACCGAGGAGCAAATTGCTGGTAAAGCCAATCTGTGTGTGTTTCTGGTGTAAACATGCCCTGAATTAACTTTCATTGTCAGGGTGAATGTCACCTAACCACTTATTCAGCTAGATGATTCAGGAAAACCGATCCTGTGAAAGTTAAGTTTCATATATGTCAGGTTTTTTTATACAATTTTGATGTGTTTCCACACAGAGTTTAAGGAGGCGTTCTCCTTGTTTGATAAGGATGGTGATGGTACCATTACAACCAAAGAACTGGGCACAGTGATGCGCTCGCTCGGCAGAACCCCACGGAGGCTGAACTGCAGGACATGATCAACGAGGTGGATGCTGATGGTGAGTTGGATTTAGTTCCCATTTCAGAAATGAAGAAACCGTGATGCTCTCTATCAGGAAACACGTCATACAGTATACTAGGGGTTAAGGTTAGGATTAGTCTTTGTTTCAGTGTGGTGTAGGCAGTCAACTCTGTGATTCAAATGACCAATGAAATCTTTGGAATCCGCTGCAGGGTGGGTTTGTGCTTAACTGCTTTTGGGGGAAGGGGGGAACGTCATAGATGACATAACTGACACTCCTGTTTATTTAATTTTTTATTTAATATTCTGACATACTGATTATTTATTTTGCGCTACGAGTCATTTTTGTAGGTCAGACAGCAGAAAAGCCAGTTGAAAAATAGCAGGTAATAAAGATCTCATGAAACCCATTACAGTGTTTCCACTACATTCATTCTGCTGTGGCAGGACTAAAAATCATCCATGGCTGCAGCTTCACAGTGTCACCACTCACATCATTTGTAGTCGAGGAACTCACAGTAGCGATGGGAAGTTCGGATCATTTTACTGACATTTTGTTAATTTTCAACAGAATATAATTAAAATGTTACATGTTATTATCCAAATCCCCCAACAAATCTATTTATGCAAACATTGATCACATTACATAACTATAATCCAACCAAACCAAATTATAATAAACCGAAATGATGAATACATTGCTTAGCTGGCTGAGCAATCTGTTAGTTCACCTCACCTCCCGAGTCTTGGGGTGGTTTGTTCTTTTGTCACATCACATCCCCCTGTGTTAACCGAAAGTTATGTAGTCTTTACAGGAAACAAATTATTAGTTCATTTGTTCAAGTCACGTGACAGCCCCATAAGCATAAGGCGTTGCAGTCTGTACCGGAAAAGACTCTTTGAGTCTTCAGGTCCGAGATGTTCGTTCTTTTGTGACCTCTTCCTGGATCAGTATCTTGTAATGTTGTGTTACATTTAGAAATGATCAAAGTGATTTTCCCCCGCAATACAGATAAAGTTTAAAACATTAACCAACTCTTTATTACCAAATTCAGGGTTATAAAAAAAAAAGAAACCATCACAGGAATTCACAATTTATAGATCGTAAGAAAATAAGCTATAAAGCTCAGATAAAATAGTATACCACAAAACCTTACGTACCTTTAAGAGTAAAGAAACGAAATGACATGCTTGTTTGAAAGGAAGTTTGGGAATTATCATCTTATTTCTGTATCCATTGCTGCTGTCACCATTCAAAACTATTATCTTATTATTATTATGCAGTCTTTGCTCGGACTTGAAGACTCGGAAGATGAACTAATAATTTCTCTCTCCAGTACAGACTGGATAGCCTCTGGTCTATGTGGCTGCATGTGATGAACAAACGACTCTAACCCGAAAGACTCGGGAGGTAAACTAATCATTTCTGTTTCCTGTACAGAACCTACTGGAGGTTGCGCATGTTTGGTCAATATGAACTGAGCAAATCCCTTGCTGAGAGAACTTGTTGCTCCTGAGTCATATTAAAGATTTGTACTAAATGAACCAACATTCAGTAACAACCCATCACTCATGGGGTCTATGGGATTGACTTCCATTTGGAGCCAGTCTCTAGCAGCCAGTCGATAAATTGCAGTTTAAGTCACTTCCATGTTGGATTCAAGAGAGAGACTGAAAGGTTGGTGCTTGTTCTAGAGCAGGACCTGAATTTAGGCGCAGGAATTGTAGTATTGCTCATAATTCAACTCATTCCTGCAGAATCTGCTTCAATAAATCAATGACAGAATTTATTGTGCTTGTTACTTATCCTTTTTTTTTGTTGTTGTTAAAATAAATTAAATTCTGAGTCTGAGTGCATGTGATTCTTGGGTAGAGAGATTTAGCCACAAGGGGTAAGGGGTGTGATCAATGGGAAATAGTTCTGCCACCACAGCTGAAAAAAGTCCTAGAGGAAACCCAGCTTTACATAATCTACTTTGGCAGTGGTGGCCATGGAATCAAGAGAGTGTTTGTGAAGAGCTCCATCGAGAAGAACATGCAATGTAAAGAAAACCACACACACACACACACATTTATATGCAAGCACGTGTCTACATCCACATTGTCAGATTACACGCGCTGTGTGAGCCCTCTGGGAATGGCTGTAGTGATCATTTTCACACACGCATGCACACAGGAGGATGTCATATTTGTCCCGTGTAATGGAAATATCCCACCTCAGCTTGGTTAACCTCAAGAGAATAAAACACATTTCGGCTTGAGAAACCCAGAACCTTCAACATGCCTTGTTTGGAATAAATTTAGAAATGAAAATGTGATCAATATTAACGTTCTGCACTGTTTTGTCTAAATTAAACATGAAAGTCTAAAAGCTAAAATGAGTCATTTAAAATGCTACAAGTAAATTTCAGTCATTGCAACATTTAAAGCATGAAAAATGCATATTCATTTTGAGGTAGCTAAAGATTACCATTTAACTTTTATCATTTTACTAGTGTTTTAAATAAAAACTCTACTGTTGATACATTGTGTCCCTAATTTGATTTGTTTAATCTCACAATATAAGAAAATAAACAATAATTCCTGTGACCTTTCTCATAGTTTAAGTAATTCTGGAGAGTGTTTGCTGTGACTCTCAACTAGGACTAATTCACTTTACCTAGATGTCACTCAAACACACTAAATATGTGCTATTAGACCTCATTATAATTATGCCCTATTGACTCCCCTGCTTTCATCCTGAACTCCAGGGTACTTTATCCGAGTTTTCCAAACATTCCGGCCCATTTCCATTTATTCTTTCTCTGTCCCTTCCAGGTAATGGAACCATCGACTTTCCCGAGTTTCTGACAATGATGGCACGGAAAATGAAGACACAGACAGTGAGGAGGAGATCCGCGAGGCTTTCCGAGTGTTTGACAAGGTCAGTGCTGAAAAGAGGGCATGGTGGTAAGATGGTGTGTTTGCTTTCATGGAAAGAGTGAGGAGGCAAGGAAAAACAAAGCAACCCTTGGAAAACTAAATAAGCCCTTGTTCCACGTGAAGCTGCAGCTGGTTTGAAGGGATTCACAGTCACTTCCACAGTCAGACATCTCTCCCTACAAGTTTACTAGGACATTTGATTGTCAAATATTTAGGAAAAAGCATCATTGAACTGCTTCCCTTTGTTGAATGTTACCACTGCTGCCCCTTTTATCTGCATTATGCTTCCACAATACGTTGTTACACTTTTAAAATCACCTACTTTGGATTTAGTGGTTTAATATATTTTAATGGCATGACACAGCTGACTTATTGATCCTGTCTGTGTCTGAAAGGATGGGAACGGCTACATCAGCGCAGCAGAGCTTCGCCACGTCATGACAAACCTCGGTGAGAAGCTAACGGATGAAGAGGTGGACGAAATGATCAGAGAAGCTGACATCGACGGCGACGGTCAGGTCAATTACGAAGGTACGACGCAGCTGTGTGCTGAGATTACCTGGAAAGGGTCGCCGTTTTATGCAGATTAAACATTACTTTTATAAATTGCCACTTCAATTACATTAATGTAGCTTGGATTTGGATAATTTGCCTGCATATACAAAAATGGAGAATAATTTAAAAGAGCAGCTTGCAAACTAGTGGATTTTGTGCTCATGTTGTGATCATGAGCCTCGTGTCTGAAGTGTCCATCTCTCTTTCTGTCCACAGAATTTGTACAAATGATGACGGCAAAGTGAAGCTCTTCTGTTCTCTCCTGACCTCTTTAGAAGACAAAAAAAAAAATCAGTCAAATGTTTTACTTACCTCTTACGCAAAAATATTCATTTATTCATACTGTTTCTGTATAGAAAATACTGAATGTTATAAAAGGAAAATGTCCATATATAGAAAAAAATATATATAATAAAACAAACAAAAAAAAAAGACATAAATGACCTGCATGTACTGGTTAATGGTCCTGTTCCCAAAGAACTGCTTAGACGTCTACAAAATGATCAATCAATTAATCCTGATATCAAACCTTCAGAAACTAAAGTAAAGCATCTGGTGAACTGCTTAACTGGTTCCATTTGCTAGTGGCGATGTTTGGGCTGGCCATTCGTCTTCTACTTCCTGTTTCTGTTCTACATGCATGCAGCTTGAGTTCAGAGCCGCTATTGAGGCGGAAACCTCAGCGATGTCTGTGGGAGCGTTCTGGGGGTGAATCTAAAAGAGGTTTGAATATCGTTTGGCGGTGGTGGGCGGGTTTTTTCGGAATCTGCATAGAGGACGAATGAATGGGACCTTTGCAGTTTGCTTCAATAACTTAATAAAGAGATATTTCTAAGAAAAATGAGCAGTTAAGAGATTTTAAAATTTGTTTGGCATGTCAGGATATTTGGCGTTTTGTTTCTTTGTGCATTGTGCCCAATAGCAGGGGCATTTAGCGGGAGGGAGTGGCTTGGGAGTTTAAGGGTGTGACCTTTCACCTTACGTGGAAGTGTTTTTCGGGTAAGGGCAATGGTGACTGTATCATAAATGTTTGTATCTTTAGTTTTTCCTCTGGGCTCTGACCGTGAGCATGTTGATTTTTCTCTGGAGAGCGCAAAAGAGGGCTTTGGCCGCCAGGGGTTTGTTTCGACTGCCCACCTTCAGTTCTGTTTATGTTCATTCCAAGTTGTACATGCTTGTCTTTTGATTTTTTTTCCAATAAAAGAACATGAACTCAAAGCTCTCAACCTTGTTTGTCCTTTTTGTCATCCTCTACAGAAACATTTAGGGAAGCTTTTGCAGCCAACCTACAGAAATCACCATGGCAACCACTCTCTTTCTGTATGTCTCTGTATATATGTGTGTGTCATGTTGTGTGAGCGCTGATCCATCCGAGCGCAGGCTTGAGCGCGTCGGTCTTTGGGGATTTTAGGGGTTGCCTGGCAACTTGGATCTATGGCTCTGGTGGTTGAGGGGGATATCAAACACCATGTGGGAGCTGGAGAAGAGACTCTGGAGAAATGGAGTGTGTGTGTGTGTGTGTGTGTGAGAGAGAGAGCGAGAGAGAGACTACAGCTGATTGGATCCACCTCTTGTAGTCAGGCAGAGTTTAGCCCTACAGCAGATCTACAGTATGTCTCCCTTTATCTTTTTGTTTCTGGAATAATTCGTTCTCATTTGTCCAGTTGAAGCTTTACCACATAATTCGCATCGGATTCAATGTGAGACTTTTGCACTTAATTTTCAGACTCGCTCTTAATTTACAGCTATTTAAAGCCTGGGCTCAGTGACAGTGTGCTCGGGGGTGTAGAGATGATTGTGCATCTACTATGTGCTCAGCAGTGAGAAGCAGGATACAGTGACAGGCGTGTGGGAGGAGAGAGAGAGAGCGCGCTAACAGCCCACATCTCTCTGCTCTTCTGACTGATGAGCTGCACGTGGCCAAGTGTGTGTGTGTGTGTGTGTGTGTGTGTATTAAATGCATTACTTCCAAGAAAAAGAATCCGAGAATGGCTGAAGGCTTCAGAAAATGTTCGGCTGTATATGCAGAATGTTCTGGTTACTTGTTGCCTCTGAGATAAGACAGAATGTCTTTTCATGATTTGGTTGCAGGCGATGGTTGGTCATACTCTCTCTGTCCTCTCAGGCTTTATGGGAAGAATCTCTGAGCTAGAATAGCAAAAATATCCCACATAAAATGTTTAACACAGCTAAATGTTTTGTTTGTTTGTTTTGTTTGCCCTAGAAATTTAATTTGAGAAAGAAATATTTAAAATTATAATATGTAACACTTCGGAACACTTCAGGATATCCTTCAATTGTTATTTTCAATTTGTAATAAAAAAAAAAAATAGAAATACTTAAAACATTAAGCTGATTAGTTAGAGAACTGGCTTATTTAGCATTTTTTAACTAACCAATTTTGGGGCATTTTAATATTTTGCTTAGTAAAATTCAAATTGTTAAATCAAAGAATGTTAAATAAATTTGATTTACAAATATTTAGAACTTTATTTAAAATTATAGACTATTTCTATTTTACTATTACTATTTTCTATTTTTTTGTATATCTGTCTTTATGCTGATATAGTTTGCCAGAATTGTTTGTATTAAACTCTTTAAAATCATAAAAAATCTTTAAAATCATAAAACTCATGAGAAACTTTTTTAATTCTTTTTTAAATTTTATGTAAGTCAAATAATAACCATTGCCAGTTCAATCAAATATTATTAAGCTGTGTTACTTCTGGTTTATTAATCCATTACATAATAGGATGTCAAATTGAGTGCTTTACAGTGTGGGATACAGTGTCACACAGTGAGCTAATAATAGTGTAACATGTCATCCAAGTATACCGTATATATTCATATAGAAATGTGAATATTGCACGCAGTATCCATGTAAGAGTTTGTAAGTGGTGAAACCAGATAAAAGCTAATACTCCAACACATCCCATTGATTCCCTTTCCTCCGAATGCACAGTCCGTTCAGAATTACAAGTGAACTTCAGTGGCCTGCTGTGACCTCAACTGAACACAGACAGTGAGACACACATATACATAGTGGATTAAGACCTATAATGTAGATCTGAGATGGTACTCAGTAATTTATAGATTCAAACTCCGCAGTGATGCTGAAATTAACACTGCAGCTTTAACCGTCTTGTCGTGTGGCATATTCTATTCCAAACACAAGCTTACTCGAACAGATTCCTTCAACTGCTTTCTACTTAGGACCCAGGCCCCTCCTCCTCAGCACGGGTTACATGGAGTTACTGTTGGGGGTCTGTAAACATATAGTGGGGAAAATTATTTGTAAATATTAAATAAATTATATAACAACCAGATATTAAACCAAACAAGAAAAAAAGTCACTATGTAAAGAAGGTAGCAACAGCTCTTTTTCTCATGTATTGTTACACCCCACAGAAAACATTTAGGCAGAGATTGGTCCAATCCTTCAGTTGTTGATTGGATGGAGAAAGATCTGAGATTACCTATGTTCTGACCTATTGCCTGCTTTATGGACTGTGACTTTGCACTGTGCTTTTCAATAAACTGCATTTGGATCTTCAATGTGTCCCTGTGCAGTTCATGACGTATACAACTCCAGTCCATCAGTTAACATCTTGTGAAGTGAAAAGCTGTGTAAGAAACAAATCCATCATTAAGGCATTTTAATTTTAACTGGAGAAAGCAATATTATGTATAGAGGACTTTACATAAGCCACGCCACAAGGATACCTTTCTATTTATGCTTTGATTTGAAAGAAAACAGCACATCCTTGTGTCGCGGCTGACACAGAAGAGTGTACGCAGTTTGCGATCAGCAGGTGTTCTCCAAAATGGCACTACAGTGATGTGGGGGAAACAGAGGAGACAAATTGTTGAATAAAATCATTATTTTTGTTTTCTTCTCATACAAAAATATTTTTGTGGTTTCATAATATAACAGTTGAACCACTGATGACAGATGGACTATTATGTAGGCTAATAAAACTCGTCCACATCTTGGATTTTCTGAGGTTGTGTAAACGATAAGGTGAACTACTCCTTTAAACCTTTGTAAAAGCGTATCCATGTCCCCATTTTTATTCTTAATAAATATATAATGTCAGCATACAGCTTATTTATTAATTTAGTTGTCACAGTGCACATCCTCCATGGAGCATCACTTAAGTTGTATGATCAGGTGTGTATGCGCGTTTGGCACAACTCCAGAGTGGTCTGGGAAAGACTCAAAGCTATCCGGAGCCATGTGTGTGTGTCTTTGTGTGTGTGAAGTAGGGAAGCCCATATGGTGGAAGAAGAGTGCACAGCGGTGGGGAATGAGATATGAGTGGATAAGGAGTGGGCTGTTTTAGATTGCAGACATCAGCATTTGATCTGTTCCACCTTGTGCTTTCCTCTCTGTGTTTGTGAGGAAGTCCCTGCTGCCACACTGTGAAACAGAGTGAGGTCATCATGCAGAAGAGGTGTGGCTTACTGATTGACAGGCTGCTCTGTGGGGTTAAATGATGCTGAAGTGAAACGCTATGCTGCAGGGCAGGGCAGAAACACACTGGTCACTGAAAGACAACAGGCTTGCATTACAGTAACAGGAGAAACTGAACACATCCATGTAAACACACACGATCAAGAGTACAAAGGGGAGTTTGCACTTCATGCCTCACACACACATAGTTGGAGAGCAAAGGCTGCGTTGTTGATTGATATTTTAAAATGCATCCCCATTTAGAACAGGTCACATTGGACAGCATTGTTTAGGATCTCAAAATAAATTGGGTGGGGTGAGACAGGCTAATGCCATGACTGAGTTATAGCTCAGATCTTCACTCAGGCTTTGAAGGATAATTATTATAATTCACTCAAAAATGAACATGCTGTCATCATTTACTCACCATCACAATGTAAGTTACCAAATTAAAAGTGAAAAGGCTGCTGTTGAGCTCCAGAAATAACAAAAATGTCATAAAAATATAGTAAAACTATTTTAAACTTTTTTTTTTTTTTAGTACAGTTTTAATCTTCTGATGCCATATAAACCAAAAATGTACTAATTAGTAAAACTTATTCATCACTCTCAATGCGTCAATCGCGCTACATTCAATAAGAATCAGTCAACGATTCGCGCCAGGTTTCTTTCTTTTTTGCCATTTGACAGCATTATGACTTAGATTACACAACTAAGTGCAAGTAAACCCAGTCTTGGTAAATAAATACAAAAATACTGAAAAATTCAGGGTCACAAAAATATATTCTAAATTTTGTTAATTCATAACGACAATTATGATGTAAAATGAAAGTGTAAAATTATCTATCTTTCTATCTATCTATCCGTCCGTCCATCCGTCCGTCCGTCTATCTATCTATATTTAAGATATAAAATATATATATTTTATTACAAAGCATATTATGATTAACTTTATGTAGCCATATCCTCTTCAGGTCATTTATTTATTTAGCCAACCAATCCCAATACCTACAACCCCTTATGTTTTAACATTTATTTTGCTAATTAGAACGTTTTGTTAATTTATTGACCTCTCTGCAACTAAAGAGATTCAGTGAAAACTCTGTCCTTCTGTCCTTCAGGACTACAGCAGAGTGTCTCATTGATCTATTCTCTCCATTACTCCCTTGCCAGGATGTATTCTCATGTCATTCTTTCTTTGCTTGGTTGCTCACTTGGGCCTTTAGACCTGCCACTTTGTAAAGTTGCTTGGAGACAATCGCCATTGTTATGCTATAAATAAAGTTAATTAACTGGAATTGAATTTAAATTTATTTTATCAGAGTACAGTGAGTCCTTCCCGTAATCCTCTCTCTCTCTCTCTCTCACTGGATGTTCCTGCTATGTCCGTCTCTTTCCCAGTCTCCATCTGTTACTTCTCCTCCCACGCTTTCATCCAAGGGATGGATGGATGGATGGATGAATGAGAAGATTGCGAGTGTTGTAATATCTGTGTTGTGTGTGGAGGGAGGTGCTGATGGGACAGTCATCTGCTGTAACTGTTTGTTACAGACTGGACACCCCTGTGGGAAAAGCATAATTTGTAACACATTGCTTCACAGTGGAACAGCTGTACGAATTAGCATGTGTGTGTTTGTGTGTGTGGGGTGTTTGCTGATTTGTATTGTAATTAGAGAAGTTACACAGTTCTTAGAGGGTAGAAGAACTTTTAGAGGACAACAGAGGCATTAGTTGTTTTTGTTTGCAGTTACAAATATTCCTTAGAGAGAAAAAGTTAACATATTTATGCTTGTGATTAATTAAATGTCAAATATTAATATTGCATAATGTGATTGTTATGTATACAATTAAATATACATTGAACTACATTTAAATAAAATAAAAAATTGTAATGGAATACATGTGTGTGTGTGTGTGTATATATATATATATATATATATATATATATATACATATATATATATATACATATACATATATATATATATATATATATATATATATATATATATATATATATATATATATATATATATATATATATATATATATATATATATACACACATACAAACACATTATATATTATTATTCTATATATTATCCACATTATATATGGGTGGCCAAAGAAAAATAAAACACTGCAAGAAAAAAAAATAAAAAAATAAAATAAAATAAATAAATAAATATATATATATATATATATATATATATATATATATATATATATATATATATATATATATATATATATATATATATAATCATGGAAACTAGTATGTAATGAGCAATCTATTTAATTGTAAAACACAATAAAGTACAAATTAGTAATAAAGAGGCAATATAAACAAACAAAAAACAGTATATAAAGTGTTTATCTTAATGAATATATATATAATGCTACTTTAAGTTCTTTGAATATTTGTATTTATTTTAATTATTAAAATGGTGTGACTGCTGTTAACACATTTAATCAAATGCATTTTACATTTTAAGCAATAAATTTAACTGTTGTTAATGAGGTAATTGGGGTTCACACATGCACAGATCACCTCTCAGTAAATAAAGTATATTTACTGACTATTATTTATGAATTTCACACAAATGGGACATGCAACAAAAGTACAGTGGTTTGCAAGCTGGATTTGAACATGACAACAAATTCACTTTCTTTGGTGTCACCTATAAGCCATTGAAAATCTCTGAAACGTCTGAATGCTGACTATGAGAGAGTCACTCGGTTAGGCGCATTTGGATTAAAGGCACAATACTGATCCAAAAGCAAGACTGTAAAAGACTGTAAAGACTTCTGATCCAGTGAACTGGGTGAAGGGTCATGACCCCTGAGAATGCCTAGTGTGTGACATTGACACCAAGAACTGTCACACTCCAAAACAATGAACAACATTTCAGTGTGTCTCTCTCTCACACATACTCACTAATCTGCTGGTGATAGATGACACATTGCTATCAACACTGTGTCTGTGAATCAGCGGGGGTCATGGATAGAGTCACCTTACCCTGTTTCACCGGATCACACACTTTCATAAAGACCTGCTTTCCCTACATGTCCCAAAGCCAGCGCAAACTATGGGTGTACTATATGCTAAGCTAATACTGTTGGGACAAATGACAGTAAATGACCTTGAGCAATGGCAACACCGCTCAGTGGGATAATCGCCAGAGAACATGTGGACAGGCATGTGAGGAGAGGGCATATGGATCCATGGGCAATCAGTATAGCAGATCTTCTGAAGAAATAACAGAATGGGACAGAAACATCAGACATTTTGGACTAAAATAATAAGTTATTAATTTGGTGGGGTTTGAAACAACATGATGACAATCCATATAAAGGTAACCATTGACAATAGCCATTGACTTCTATTGTGTGGAAAATCATTTGGACGTTAGTGGTTACTGTCAATTGTTTGGTTACCAGCAGTTCAAAATATCGTGTGTTCAAGAGAAGAAAGAAACCTATACAGGTTTGAAATAAGCTGAAGGTGAGTAAATTATTGTATAACCTATTTCTCTTCTGTTCTGTATAGGTTTTGACAGGCCTTTTCCATGGCTGTGTGAATGTGAGCTCACCCTACAAAAAAATCAAACTCCCTGGAGTCTCTTGTATTGATTTGCTGCTCTCTGATGTGACAACTGAGCTGGGCTGCCAATCAATGACAGGATCAGAGCAATAATACCAATGAAACATGAGCCACCATCCACAGAGAGACCACCGCAGAGAAAGCTTACTCCATATCACATATATTTATTTATAATCACTGGATATTCGCATTTTATGATCACTTTCACTGAACATTTACATTGCATTTTACCTTGCATTAAATCAAATGACACTTACTGAACGTTACGTCACAAACACGACTGATTCTTGCCATGCAAATCTTGCTGCATCAGTGCTGGCTGGTTACCAGGTTACTAGGGCATTTACTAAGTGTTTGTAGGGTATTGGGGCGGTTGCCAGGGCATTAAATTGGTTAGAGCATTTTGCCAAGTGGTGTTTAGAGATGAGTTACACACTGAAGTTTAATATTTAGGGTAAAGGAGGTGAATAAACCCCTAACCACAAGTATGTGCACTTATAATAGTGACAGCTGCCTTAGTAAGCACTATGAATTCAGTGTCTTGTTTGAGGGTCTGATGTACAATCAAGTACTGCATTGTAAAATGGTCAGTGAAATGCATTTCAAACCTTTCATCCATCTGTCAGGCCATGCTAATGCTCTACAACTGAAGATGATCAAAGGGAACCCCCCAGAGAAAAACACTGGTCAGGACTAGCCTGTAATGTTTTCAGAAGCCAGAGGAATAATGCCATCGCTGAGGGCTCATTAGGGTTTAACATGCTCCTGACCCAGATCAAAGAGTCAGTGTGAGCCTGTACTGGGTTGTTTATGATGTTCGTCTCGTTACAGCGGGAATGAGTCGAAGAAGTAGTCTCAAGAGGCAGAAACACTCAGGCAGACACTAAAACGCACCTCTTTTAATAACGACCAAATTCTTGCTGCAGCTTTTAGTACATCCCAGAATCCTCCTGGGAGTGCGGTCTGTCCCGTAAAACAGCAAGCGGTCAGCGCTCATTAGTTTAAGTCAGGCCTGTAAGTGCATTAAATAATTCACTTTCTACATTTCCCACCTCACATCCTTCTTCCTGACTCGTTTTTATTTGGCCATGTCGTTTAATTGCTTTTCAGAGACGGCTGACCTCATCTATTCTTTCTGTATTATTTTTTTCTGCTTGTGAGCATTTGGACCTTCATCAATTTTTGAGAGCTTTGAGAGTATTCAACTGCAAGTCAGGGAAACAGTGGCCTCTTCTAACATACATGAGCTGAGGTGAGCAGGGAATGTAAGGAAAATAAATTAAACGGAAAAATATGGCCAAAACAGACCATACATTTATAAATTAACGCAAATGCAAGCTCCATTTCAAACATAACTGTGCTTTGAATTAATCCATAGAGCGATTCCTAATGGAACGGAAGTTTACATTACATTCTACAAACTGTCACAAATGATGCTATAGCTAATTTAGCACAAATGGTATTTTTATATGGTCAAGTCTCTTTTAAGATGAGACAACGTTATGACACATTTAGAAATGAACAGATTTTGCACCAGGTTCAGCTGGTCATGTGAATTTACCTCTGACCAACAGACATATGTTTGGCTTGCAATATTTTCTGCATGAAAAATATTAGTCTACTGTGAACGTACCTTCAGTCAGTTAAACAGTTGATATTTTTTATAACTAGTTATCTGAATAATAAATGCAGTATGCTGGCACAGACATGAAAGTATATGTATCGCCCCCTTGAGGACAGACTGAGGTTTGTATCGAAACCTGTTTCCAATCAAGATGCAATGAGAAGATTCAGTTAGCTATATCTATATTGGCTCCATTAGCAATATTAGCTGTCCTCAAAAATGACTTATAATGTGAAAATAAAGGAATAGCAAAAACACAGATTTTTCACAATTGATCATTTATTGACATCATAAAACAGCAGTTCCAGTTGTGTGTTTGGCCTTGTGATTGACACTGCCAAGCCGCCAAATACACACGTTATCTTCCTCCTCCTCTCTTGTGCATGACTGAAATCTCTTTGACCGTTTTGAGGAGAGTTTGCATTTATCGTGTCCATCTGTAACAGTCACACACACAAAAATATGTCTTCACCCATCTAGCATACGGCCACTGGGACGCAGATAAATAAACATCTAACACGTCTCTGATAAATCAACAATATAAATCTTGACCTCTGAATCATGATAAATGTGGAAAAATAAACCAACAAACAAAATGAAATGTCCAAAACTAGATTTATCTTCTCTTTTAATGAGAATCCAGATAAAATATTTGCTTTAAGAATAGTTGTTCTTTTGGCATCCATTCCATTTGCTCTAGGCGATACTTTTGTACATACAGTCTATAAACAATACAGTGTTTGATCAAAGGGAGATGTAATGTTTCTCTAGGAGTCATAACATGGGTGACCCACCTGCCCTCAGGAACAACTGCGTGGAAACACAACCTTTATTACGTGTGTTTGTGTAACAGGGATCCACTGTAACACTGTGTCATGTATTCCACTCAAAATAAACACACGCGCACATGCCACATAGGAAGGGATATCCTGGATCAGCACTTACAAAACACACACACACACACACACACTCACACTCTGACTGTCCATTAGCACACACAGCATGGGTACACACACTTTTAACCGTCTCTAAGTCAGTGTTATTACTGGTTTGTACGACACACAGCTACTAGAATCTCAAGATTGTATGTTTCGGGAAGCACGGTGGTTTGAAGAAACCACTGCGTCAGTCACCTGGTTCACCCTGACAACAGTTTGAAAAGGTTTCTCATTGGTCCACTTGTACTGTGGTATGAAACGAACCAATGAGAGTGTTGGAAGGGGTAGGGTGGGGTTTTTAGGGTGGGCGGGAGCTCTACGATGTACAGAAGCCGGTGGAAATTCTAGCAGATGAAGGAAGGAAGGAATAGGACGGGAAAAAACAATGAGAGTGATTCAGTCAAGCAGTGTGGAAAAGTTCAGAGTTTTTCAGCAGATCCATGTCTTAGGACCGGTAAACACGTCGGAGGGGGTGGGAAAGAGTTTTTGGGGGTTTTTTGGCATTTGTTTGTGTGTTTAAGGGCTGTGGTTCATGCATGACTCTCAGACAGAGGTTTTGTTGGTGCCGGTGGTGAGCGTTCGGAGTGTCTCAGAGGGCGCGGGGGATGATGGTGAAAGGTAAGATGGGACAGCTGGCCTCCAGCTCCAGGGCAGTAAGGAAGCATTCGGTGGCAGCGGCGTCGTTGCCTTGCGCTTGCAGCACTTCTCCCAGACTGTTCCACACGTCATGGGCCGTGCTGTTCACCTGCACCGCATCACGCAAGATCTTCTCCGCAAGACTGTACCTCTGCAGCTGATGCAATATCAGACCCTGCAAAAAGACCGACAGAGAGACAAATCAAAAGAGAAAAAGGGAAACCACTGCTGGTCAAAAAAACTAAATAAAACATGTAACAGGAAATTTAAGATGGAGTTCTGGATGAATTTGAACTTTCCTATTGATTTAATAATATGCACACATCTTTTAGCCTCAATACTGAGTCAAATTCAAAATCATTATAAGTTCTTTAATTAAGGTTCAACATGACCCGTTAAGACATTTTATAATTATATTATATTCTATAATTATAAAAGATATATCGAAATCATTGATTAGTAAACCACTGATCTGTCATAGAGAATTATTTAACAGATTTATAATATAACATAATAGAGTTATTTATATAGTTCAGTGTTTGGTAAAACAATTTGAATAGAAAAACAGATTTTTGTGGTTGTTGTTGATACAAATGTACTATAATTAGTTTATAATTATAGTTTACATTTATACTAAATTGTGAATTGAAAATAGAGATTATTTGAAAAAGCAGTGCGGGAAATAACATTTGATTTATTTGTATATATATTAAATATTTTTAATAACATCTTATTTTATACATAATATATGAATATAAATGACATTGAAGGCTAGAGTAATTGATGGTATTTGCTGCTAAAAAAAATCAGCTTGGCCATTACAGGAATTGTTTAAAAAGTATATATATATATATATATATATATATATATATATATATATATATATATATATATATATATATATATATATATATATACGCACACACACAAACACACACACACACACACACACACACACACGGAAAAATACAGTATTACAGTTTTTATTGTATTAGACAAATGCTTAAATGTAGTTTTTATTTAATTTAAACATTTAATTTAGTTATGATATAATTTTTCACACAGTTTCTGTATTGCATATACTCATTGTTCTTACTCGGTTTGTCAAATATGTGTCAAAAAAGACCTCTGTATTACAGTTCTATAAAAATATATTTATCTGTTGTATTTGTTTTGACAATGTTATATAATCTGGTTTGAATGCACAGAAGTGGAATTTAACATATTCTTCGTAGTACAGTTAAAAATGTGGTTAATGTGGTGCAAGCAGCTAGTGTACGAATTCAGATGCTGTCCACTGTCCTGCTGTTACAACGGCGTCAGACACATTAACAGACACACAAAAAAAGGTCAGAAAAAGAGAGAGAGAGAAAGAGAGATTTGACAGAGACAAGGGTAATACTTCCTCCTGCTACTGGCTACTACAGGGGAGTTCCTTTATAAGACGTGACATTTCTGCTTACTATTAAGGCAGACAGCCGGACACAGCAGCACACACACACTCACACACTTCCTCTGACAAATCTCCACATCCAGGACTCATTGTCTGCTAAATACTAACACTGGATGAAATCTCGCCTCTCTCTTGCATCTCAGTGTAGCAATCACACAAAAACACAACCAAATGTTCCCATAAGAAGAGTAAAACATGAAATCGACTGCAATGTGGGGAGCAACAAACAAAATAAAAATGTAAAACTGCAAAAGGGTTTCAGTTAGTGGATAAAAAGCATGTGCTCACCAGTCTCTGCATGGTCTTGACGTGGGTGGGGCTGATGGACAGCGCCTCCTCGTACCAGCGCTTGGCCTCGTCCACGTTCCCCCGCAGCTCCGCCACCTGACCCTTCATAAACAACACGTTATGGGACATGGGGAACAGGCTGGCTGCTTCCTGTGTACACGCTGCTGCCTCCGCCGCCTTTCCCATTCCAATATACACCTCCGCTGTGGAAAGACAGAGAGAGAAAACAGTGACAGGAGAATTGTTGTGGTGACTGAGCTTTGAGTTTCTCTCTCATCTGGGTTCACACAGGAAATGTGATTCTCAGACAGACTGTCAGCTACCTCATCAGCCTCAACCGTTTCATAGCTCACAAACAGTGATGAGACAGAGATTGATGGGAGATTAATGGTGGAGGGGTGTCCTCCCTCTTCAGCCAACAAACTCCAGGGAAAGTGACTACTAAGCACCTTTACTCTTTCTCACCCTGCCAAGTCCTGCTAAGGTTCCTTTACTTGGCTCAGAGACAGTCAAGCTGGTTAAAGAATAATTAGACTTGGTAAGAGGTGATGATCTTATTCTGAGATAACAAATGAAAGGATTTTCATTTTGCAAATGTCTTTTCTATTTTAGTATCCCAATTTTGCTTAGTTTTAGTATCATTTATATTTTAATGTGCTTTTTTTATTTTTTATTAGTTGTTGCTTTTAAATATTTCTATTTAGCTTAAATCATTTTTTTATCTCAGTTTATTGGTTTAGTCATTTTAATACTTCAACTGTATCTTTTATTGCAGCTTTTCAGTTTTACTTTTATTTTAGTTTATTTCTAAATTCAGTAATTTCTAACATTTCAAAGTTTTTCATCTAATATTTACATATTATTTCAGGTTTTTATTTTAATTAACAAAATGTTTAATAGTTTGATTATTAGTACGCAATAACAACATTTGTTACTGAACTAATCTGCGTTTCTGAACTGTCTGAGTGAACGATTCAATGACTCATTCATAAAGACAGTGACCTGCTATATTTTTTATAGTTTTAGCTAACAATAACAACACCGTTTTGAATCAGCCATTTTGAACAAATAATTTGAATGAATGATTCAGTGACTCAATCATTAAGATTCATTAAGATAGATTTCATATTTAAAGTCTCATTTCCTTTACAAAAACATTTAAATATTCAAAAGTGTATTTTAACACATTACTGTCATTTAATTATTTCTGCAATTGTAAATGCATTCAGGCCACCTGCATTAAACTTTTGTTACTTTTGATTACTTTTGTTGATCCTGGTTTAATCTGATTTGTAAAAGTCCTATAAATGTCTTACTTTTTCTAACTAAATGTATTCTTTAAAAAGAGAGAATTTGACATAAAAGATAAAAAAATTGTCCTTATAAAGATAAAGGAAATCAATTTAAGGGGGCAAATATGGGCTCTTAATGAAAAAGATAATCCTAAACCAGCCATGGTACCAGCAGAAAAACAGGCAAACACCCCTAATTAAAGTGCATTCATGCTTTTTTTATCAGTACTTGTGTGGCCTGGAAATCCAACCCATGCTTGCATCAACTCCATGAAGATGTAGAACTTTCCTAAACTTCACTGCATTTAACTCAAGTCAAAAGTAAGCACAATTGCTTGTGTATTCATAAATGCTGATTGTAGATAAAGCAAAAGCTTCCAGATGGGTAATTTGATCCTGCAGGATTTGGTTTTTCCTAATGTATTTGCTTGGACAGAGGAAGCTATTAATAAGCTACAGTGGGTATAGAAAACAATCACAGCCCTTTAAAATAATCACATTTTGTTGCTTTGCAACCTAAAATGAAGTTTTGTTTCATCTAACTGTATTAACTCCGTGCAACTTATAACATCTAACATAAAGATATAACACCAACATATCAGAAAATTCTGTTTTTAAATTTTTTTGTTCTGAAATGTTGGTGTAATATCGTTTACTTGGATGTTATAATTTGTAAATACAGCTGGATAAAATATAAACTGTTTCTGTCTTCATTTCAGGCTGCAAAGCAATAAAATGTTATTATAATATTGGGAGGGGGGGGGGGATTATTTTCTATTCCCACTGTAAATATCGAATGCGAGCTTGACTTATGTTACAAGCAAATTAGGGCTATGGGTGAGGTTTATACCTGCATGCAGCCAGATCTGGGCAAGGGTCATCCAAGGGTGGAGGGGTCCCTGTTTCGGAGCGCTGCTCTGAAGGGAAGAGGCCACCTCAGACAGTGCCTGCTCCACCCGGGACGCTGCTATGGAGGTGGCGTGGACGGAACCTGCAGTGGAAATAGAGTGCAGTGGAAATAGAAGCCTCTATACCCGGGGAGTCAAACTCAGCTCCTGGAGGGCCACAGCCCTGCAGAGTTTAGTTCCAACCTGCTCCAACACACATACCATGTAGTTTTCAAATGAGCCCAAATGATAAGATTAGCTGGATCAGATGTGTTTAATCAGGGTTATATCTAAACCGTGCAGGTCTGTGGCCCTCTAGGAACTGAGTTTGACCCCCTGCTCAATACAAACAACCACAATACTCCAGACATTAACATTCAGGCCTCTCAGGGAAAACTCTGAACTAGAATATTGTTAATATACACATGAAGGCCAAACAGCCTGATCTATAATTTCAACAGTGCTATTATTGATAATTAAAAGTAAATGTTCAAATTAAAACTATTAAAAATCATTATTTGAATTAAAGCTATAATAAAATTAATTTTTAAAAGAATTACTGTTGACTTAAATTACAATTAAATTAAATTTATGCATTTAGCAGACACTTTTATCCAAAGTGACTTTCAGTGCATTCAGGCTATCAATTTTTACCTAACATGTGTTCCCAGGGAATCGAACCAAGGGCAATGCTCTACCAATTGAGCTACAGGGACACTACTTTGCAACAAAGTAAAATAAAATGCTAAAATGTTAGACACTTAAATAAAAATAAAGCAACAAAATGTTGAACTTATAAAAGTATCAAGTACAAAATTAGTAAAAACGTAAAACTAAAATTAAAATACAAAAAAGAAAAAAAGGCTAATTCAAAATATAAAAAAAAAAAACTAACAAACACTTTTTCTTATATATTTAACATATAAGAGTTCAAAATCTCTTGATTTGAACATTTCTATTCTAAAATTCAAGATTTAAAAACACATCAACACTACTAGTCATTTTGGGAAACACAGGGGTTAAAAAACATTCAGAGATCCAACAATCTGTACTAAACTCTCAGAATTTCCAAAACGTGGACAAAATTTTAACAAACACACTTGCACACGCCACTTAAACACAAACAGCATAAAATTATTAACAGTGAAAAATTAAAATCTGCATATTTGCAACTACTTTCCACAAATTGACCCAATCTAGCATTTTAAAAGAGCAGGCTGTAAATGTAAATCAAATTTCATATCAGAGAAACAGATCAACGCAAACTATGCTGTTTTCATTAAATGGATAGTTCATCCCAAATTACATTCTGATTCTCATATACAATCATTTTAAATCTGAAAGTATCATCAAATAATTCTCTAAAAAGATCAGACTTAAAAGAAAAATTCATAAATTTTTGTGTTTGCATGATATGTATTTGTACTGCGTATATGTATACCTAATACACACACATACATGTATAGATTTAAGAAATATTGATATGTATATATGATTTATATTACGTACATATGTGTGTGTGTGTATATATATATATATATATATATATATATATATATATATATATATATATATATATATATATATATATATATATCTTAAATATATACATGTATATGTGTGTGTATGTTTATATACTGTGTACATGCACAGTACAATCGTATATTACGTAAACACAAAAACAAATTTTTGAAGAGCTCGAGTTTCTATTCTTTATAACTGCAGGCAACAGGCGGTTTGTACAATCTTCAAAATTTCTAATTTTGTGTTCCACCGTTCAAACGTTTGAGGTCGGTAAATCAAAAATACTGTAAAAACTTCAGAAATATTACTACCATATAAAGTGAGTTTTCTATATGAATATGTTTTAAAATGTAATTTATTCCTATAATGACACTGCTGAGCTTTCAGCAGCCAGCAGCAAATGACCTTTAGTTCAGGGTGAGCAGTTTTACCAATAAAATTCCAGATCTGGCGTCAGTTCCTTTTCAATTTGCCAGATTCAGGAGATGAACTGACAGGAGATGCAGAGAAGGAACTGAAGACACCACATCAGTTTCCTGAACTGGGGGAACTGAAATGAAATTGCCCCCTACAGTCCAGCGATCACAGATTCCCTATTTGTCTGGACGTGCGGCTGTGAGCTGTGGTCAGGGCATCAGTGTGGTCATTAAAGTCTCTGTCGGGGTTCAGAGGAACATATTAAGATCCTCAAGAGTCTCTGTGAGTCATAGGCTGGGTTTTATCGACCAGACCAGCGGGACATAAAACACATTCAGACTGAAATCGATCCCTGTACATCTCAGTTTCGTTCTCTTTAGCAATGAGCCTGTTGAGTCAAATCCATAGCTGCTGCTCCTATGTTTAGTGTTTCTATGGCGACAGTGGACAAAGCCATGGATGACTGGACCAAACACTGAGAATCTGCCCCGGTGTGTACGGATTTCAAAAGACTTCCAGGGGATCTCTTCATGAATGTTCTACACCACAGCCTTTAAAAACTCACACAAGAATGAACAAATTGAAACCACGACACAGAACATTGATGGCTGTTCTAGGTTATACCAGTTTTACTATAATAATGTCGATTCAGTCAATGTTTCTTATTCCCACATTGTTCCTTTATGACTTAATGATTTTTGTTCTCATCGCTCTTCCTGTTGTCACATGCATTAATAATACTACCATTTAAATGTTTGGGGTCTGTAAGTTTTTATGCTCTTTTGAAAGAAGTTGCTGATCAATAAAACAAACTGATCATAAGTCAGAGAAAAAACATTTTAATGAAATGCAGTTCTTTTAAACATATAATTATTACGTTATATTATATGAATACTTCACAAATGACCCAAAACTTTGAAAAATGGTAATATATTTATAGTAAACACTTGAAAGTTACATTGGAGGAGAACTCAATTCCATCATGTGTCTTTTGAATTAAGCTCAAAAGTCAAACAGATGACTTCTTTGGTGCTCTTTTGTAATTTTGGAACTTGACAACATCTGTCTGCATTTCAACTGTGTGGAAGAGCAGCTTGGACATCGTGTTTTACACAAAAAGAAAGTCATACAGATTGGAACAACATGAAATGATCCAATATGAATTATTTTAAGTGTGAACTATCCATGAACTAAGTAAGTATATATAAAAAGTTCTTATACTTGACTGGGTCAAGCACTTTACAAACTACTGAAGTAAGTCAACAACTTCACATCTCTCTTAAGCACATGCGTGTACACACGCAAACTCAAACATCTCATGATGCAGTAGACCAGCCTGCAGAAAGAGCGTGACCATGGAGCTCCATGCTAGGAGTGGGAAAGCATCATCACACGCAATCACACACATAAAAGCAGTTATGTTTTTAAAGAGACAGTACTTTCTTCACCAGAACCTGCTGTAAATATACAGAAAGTCTTTGGTTTCTAATGCATCCCCACTTTTGGCATTCCTAGAATCCTACAATAACCTGTAAATAGCATATGTCATTTTTTTGATCATGAGCACCTCTCGGCACGATTATGACACCCGAAAATCACATCCTCTTTAACAGTCCATCGCTCTTAACAGAGACTGGACTTTAGAAACAGCTTCTAAATGTGAGACACTTAAAGGTAATTAGAGCTTGTGATCTACGATCCAGAGACCTGGGTGCTGTTCCATCAGATACCACACACCATATCAAGTGACCCTAATGACAAATGATCAATATTTAAATAATAACTTTTAAAATAATTACAGGATCAGTAGAAGTCCCTCTAAAAATGCTTGACTTCACTCAGGTTTCAAATAAAACGAAACAATTATCTTAAACTGGGATTAAACTGTGGACTGTCAGATGGAATTAAAAGAGCTTAAGTCTAATTTTGGATCAACGTTTAAAAAAATAGAGCACATTTTTTAGACAAGGTCATTGCTCTCCCAAGGCACTTAATTATTTAGATTAATGAATTTATAATCACAGAAAACTTTTATAGGGCTTTTATAATAACAAGAGACAGGTAATGTGGATATTTATATATACACAATACAGTTTAAGAGTTTGGGGTCAAGATTTATTTATTTATTTCTTAAGAATAATTTTTTTTGTCCAGCAAGGATTCATTAAATTAATCAAAAGTGACATTAGCGTAAATGGGAAAAAAATATTTATACAGGATTAAAATATTATTCATGTACAGACACTGCACAAGCAGTTTTGGAGTATAATAAAGTGCGGTTTATAATATAATCCTAATAATGACCAAAAGTAATAGCGATACTTACCATACCATTCATTCTAATAACATGTATAATAATTATAACTAATTGTCTCATTAAAACTAATAAGTCAGAATCCAAACAGAGCTAAAAGTACCCATAAATATTTGGCTTTAAGCAGCAGCAAGCATTAAACCCTGTCTGAAATGCCTGGAGGAACAATACTGTCTCTTTAATTATTAAGAACTGAGGCCAAATGAGTGCATTTACGTCTCTCTCCAGTACAAAGAGGCCTGGGACACAAAACACCAGGAAAGGACACACAATAAGGGGGTAAAACAAAAGGTAAGAGGCAATGCCTCTATTGAACACATTATGCCAGTGTGTGTTTAGTTTCTTAACAGACAGGTGGTGGGTGCACTCTGCCAAAGGGGAGAAGGCCAGCGAGGCAATGAAGCAGGTGTGTGTGTGTGTCCGCATATATATTAGGGGTGGCACGGTTCAACTTTTTCACGGTCCAGTCTGTTTCACGGTTTTAGAGTCACGGTTTTCGGTACAGTTCTGTATGTGCTATGTTTATGGAAAAACTGTAATTTCTAATAATAAGAAAAAAGAAGAATATTCTATCCAACTACAGGCAACAGCACAAATAAATACAATAGAGTAAAGCTCCAAACAATAAACAGTGATTTTCATTTTTAGGCAGGTCTAGCATTAGTTTTTAGGTACAGAAATTGAATAAAGTAATCAAAATGTAAAACAGCACTGCATATTGGACTGTATAAATGAAAGATTATTCTTTATTAAAGTTATAAAAGCTTTTTAATCAAGAGCAGTGAGTGATTTCTTTGTTGTTGTTGCTGTTAAGATTAATAGAAAAACTGTCACTTTAAGAGAACGCACTGATCCTGCAGGGCTGCGTTCAGCCGGCTATGTCCGCTGTAGGATACTTATCAAAACAGGCATTTTGACATTATTTTTGTGTGAATTTGTCCATTTAAACTAGGGTAACCATATGAGCCATTTTCCCAGGACGCGTCCTTGCCAGGATTTTTATATTGCCAAAAATATCCAGATTTTGGCTGTTTGTGCTGTGCAGATCGATCATTGTATGACATTCATGAGAGCTTTATAGAGCATAGCAGATGGCTCCTTATGCATTCAAATCACTCTCTTGGTACTTTGGTGTCATACAATGATCGGGGTGCAGCGACGCTTCAAGTTGAATGAACGAACAAACGCGTAACATGTACATGTATTTGCATTGCTTTGATCGTTCTCTGTAGATCTCACCTTCTCACACGCCACGATTGGTTGATTATGTACCATACCTGCATGTTATTGGTCAAACTACTTTGGATGGTTCCTCCTGGCAAGGATGCGTTATGGGAAAATGGCTCATATGGTCACCCTTATTTTTAAACACAATACTTCAGAGAGAGCTTAATATTTGGGCGCGTTCTGAGGTGCAGGTTTGCGTGCTTCGGATGAGCGCATGCACAATTTTTCCCACTGCACGCATGAGCTCATGTCCTCTGGCTCTTAAATGTGACAAAGCTTGAATGAGTTTAGTTTAAATACATATTAACGTGTGCTGTTCAGGTTTCATCTGTGCGCGCACTATCAGCACCCGGGTGATGACGGAATAAATGACTGCTCAAAATCCAGCATAAGGAATTCACATTGATCAAGAGTGAATGGGTTTCCAGGGTTTTTTTTTTTTTTTACGCTATTGTTGTAATGTCTGGGAATCCAGAATGCGCATCCATCAACATAAACATATATTAGTTGAACCCAGTCTGTTGTACATGTTATTTATAGCAAACAGATGCTTTGTCAGATTTAAATTGAACCGCAGTCCCAGCGCGTGCGGAACCATGTGTGGAGAACCGAACGGTTCGGGGTTTTTTCTGCTAACCGTGCCACCCCTAATATATATGTGTGTGTGTGTATAGAGGCAGAGTAATAACAGCAGGACTACTTACAAACCCCAATAAAGGAGTCAAAACCATGAAAGAAAGCATCTGGAAGGTTGCCTTGGAAACCAAAAAGAACAACAAAAATGGGACAATTACTCATAAAAAAATTGAGATAAAAAACAACAACAACCACCACAACAGAAAGTTTACAAAAACACAAATGTAATGACAAAAAGAAATTGTCTGACTTTCTTTAACACCACAAACCAAAGTGTCATGAGTCCTCCTGAGCAGGTGATGGCCCTTTAAACCCTGTTTCTGTGATTCTCACACTCTGTGGACGCAGGTGGCAGGTTCACAGGTGTGTGTGACACAGTGTTTGAGACTTTAGGTGTGTAAATGCAATAGTTTGGATGCACAAACACTGCACAGTGAATAACAGCAGAAACTGATCACACATAGCATTACAAAAGACAGACCCTGTTTACACCTGGTTTTATGGGAATGTCTGTCTCGGGAGGTCTGATCAAATGTGGACAGTGTTAAATTAAGGTTAAATTGGTAAAACACAATGGTAAAGTCATACCATCCCAAAACCAGAGACTCTCCCATCAAAATCTGATCATGAAATGCATGTAAATACATGAATTTACATGCACAGACATAAACAGCAATCTTACAGCGATTGTCTGAGACAGATTTTTATACGTAGTGTAAACAGGGTAAGAGGGAGAATGTATCTAAGATGAAGAGAAAGGGGACAAAACTGCAGTATGAGTGAATTTGAGTAACACAGGATATCTGTAGATGAACTCTCCCTCTCTCTCTCTCTCTGAAGATACGAGTGTGGATATGATCCCAGGTCTTAAACGGCTGATAGCAAGTGTCACTGTTTCTCTGTTTTCGTTTCCCCATGAGCCTCTTAGTGGAGATTAAGTGCTCATGGGCCACTGGATCCCTGAACCCACACCATCACATCATCCTGCCAGTGGCATTTACAGTCTTATAACAGCCCTGTACTCAATTAACGGCCTTTTAAAGCTGATATAAGCCAGAACTTAACACACCATAAAAGTAGAGCGAGCTACATCTAACTCTTGAAAAAAGAAGTACATGGACTCAATCGGTTTTCACATAATTTGTGCATTCAAGATTTTTTTCTTCACTGTACTTCAAACAAGAAAGAAAGTGTAAATATGACCTGAAATATGGCCTGCAAAAATTGCTTCTTGGGAAGGTTAAAATCACCACATTACAAATCCATTACTGCCTGATGGCCTTTAGAGGCCATGGTCTTCGAAATGAGGCCTCCGAAACCCAAACACTGCTTCAGCACCAATCCAAACTTCAGCAGCAAACAAGTCACCAAACACTCAACCAAATCCCAACTGAATTGGGCTGGTAGGTGGGGTTATGCAGACAGAGCAGTGCAGTTAGGGGCAGGGGATTGGCTAGTGAGAGGAGAATCATGCCTGGCTATTGGCCGAAAAACACACACAAGGTGCAGAGTGAATTACTGGCGGAGGAGAAGCGTCGGCGGGGGGCATGGTCACAGAAAGCATGGCTGCTGCGCCTCTGGGTGGATTCGGCCTTGGGTGGAGGTGAAGAATAGAAGGATGAAAGAGGAAAAAGAGGAGATACAGGTTCTGACCCCGAGAAGGAGGAAGAGGCATGAGAGCCTAGGAATAATAAATGAGAAAGTGAAAAGGATGTGATATTAAAAATAATAATAATGATAAATTATTTGGGGAAACACAGAATATTGAGGAAAAAAAGAATATAAAAAACAATCCCAGTAAATAGAAAAAATAATTAGGACTGTCATAGGGAAGTGTTAATTTAACATGAATCTGAACTATATTAAACAATGTTAAAAACGATGCATTTTTAACTTCTGACCTATATGTAAATTTTGTACATTTAAATAAAAAAAAAAAAAAATTGGATTGACAGACATAAAAATAATGGAAAATGTAATAAATAAATAAATGAAAAATAAATAAATAAATAAGCAGAAACAGCTGGAACAGAAAGATAAGGTTTTAAAGAAAATGGGTAACTGCTGAATCACAGAAGCAAGAGAACATGTTTACTGTCTGCATTCACCGCTCAGAAACCGTCCAGCATCACTGCTGTGCAAACACAGCAAAAATACACCTGCACTCATCTCAGCCCTCTTTATCTAATTACTCTACTCACTCTTCTCAAGATACTGGGGAAATGCATGGCAATTTAGCTGTAACTGAAATGAGTCGAAGCAGTTTTTCACATGAAGTACATGTACACTTTGTTTAAAAAATAAATAAATAAATAAAAAAACAAGCTGTGACGTATAATTGCAGTATGTTTATATAGAACTTAAAATAGAAGAAAATGTTCATGATATGACCCTTCTAAAAGGTTTACAGCTTTGGATATTCAAAAAATACAAGTATATTAAAATATATATTCTTATTAGGCCATTCATTCTAAATCTAAATCTGTGTTTGAGAGAGAAAGAGAAAGACGTATGCAGGAAATACAGATAAAATGACAATAAAAGCTGATGCAAACTCACCAAAAAGTGTAGGGCAAAAAAAGCTGTTACCACAATAACTATAGCGATACAAATATATGCACATTAATTTATGAGCGTGTGTCTGTGTGTGTGCATGTGCGCACTCACCTGTCTCTGGATCACTGAAGTCAGGTAGTGTCATAGCATTCAGCTGACGACGGTCAGCAACAGCTCTGTCTAACAGACTGCTCCCCCTCCCAGAATCACTACACACACACACACACACGAGACAAGAGGCAATTAAGACTTTAAAATTTGAAAATGAGTCAAGCACTCAGACAGGAGACAGAGGATGTCACGATCCTTGCACATCAATACACACAGAATGATGAAACCCTCAGAAATCACACTCAGCAGACTGCTTTTGCACACACAACCACAATGCTTCTGCAACACTATTCATCTGAAAAGCAGTGTAGAAATAACTGAAATATTCAAAAGAAAATATTTTTCACAAAATTATACTGAAATTTCACCAATGGACGATTTCTCCCATTCATATTCCTAGATGTGGAATGTATTTGTGTCCTCATACTGTCTCTGGAATGCACACAAAAACATCTGACAGTGCGGCAACTGTTTAGGGTTCGAGGACGACTTTAAATAACAGCGGTGGGGTTTAGAGAGAAGGAGCACAGGTGGTCCTGACAAAGACGCGCTACCCAGGGTCTGGATGGAGGGACTCTGAACTTGTGGCAGAGTTTGGTTACAGTGTCCAGGCACTAATTGCTCTCTGGTGGATTGCCACCAGGTACTGAGTTCAAGACAGTTTGACAGGAAAAGCTGGAGTATTCTGGCAGCATAGAATAATCAGAGAATAGTGAGCGAGAGAATGCTGGACTGAGTCACATTATGCAGCAGTGGTATGAGCTTTGCTTTTATTTATTTTTAATGAAGGTGTGGTGAGCTCCTTGCAGTCAGAGACACATGCTGTGCTGTCTTATGTGTGATGGTGAGTGCCGATACTTGAGCTTCTAGCATTCATCTGTCAACAGCTGGAGTGTGTGTGTGTGTGTGTGTGTGTGTGTGTGTGTGTACCTGGGGTTGGTGAGGTTGTAACAGGACTTCCAAATCTGCAGCATGCGTTTGCAGGAGAGCAATGCTTCTTCTGGACCTCGACACAATGTCTCCAACTTCACCTTTGTGAATAATATACTACACAGACAAAAATAAGTGTTTATTATCACTCTCCATCCATCTGAATGTCTAATGAAGTGTTTAATAAACAAAGAAGAGCTTTATTGAACACCGATAAAGATAAATCAGTGTAAATATCTTACGCAAGCCCTTTTAAATATAAAACTTTAAACCAAAGTCAAGATGATTCAGCCCTTTCTGCTCTTATTCTTCAAATAAACATCAACAGCATATCAATAGATTTCTCAGCAAAATGAGAAAAAAACTTCCATGAATTCTTTGTTCAACTGTACAGGTATTTTACATGTTGTTTGGTCTATTGTGAATGTATGATGTATTGTATATTGTGTATGTATTATATTCATGTTATGTTATTTTTATGTTATGACCATTAACCCATAAATTGCTAATTTTACATAAATTAAACACTAAAAATGTTTAATTATACAAGCTACAAATGCTACCTTTGTTTTTTTTTTAAGATATACATTTATTCAGCAAGGATGCAATGAATTGATCAAAAAGTGACAGTAAAGACATTTATAATGTTAAATTAAAATAAAATTTTGTATATCAAAAATGTACTGGTATTTCAATTCATCAAACAATCCTAAAAAATATATATCACCGTTTCCACACAAGATATTTAGCAGCACACTGTTTCTTGCATATAAGAATGATTTCTGAAGGATCATGTGACACTGAAGACTGGAGTAATTCAGCCAGAGAAAATTCAGCTTTGCCATTACAGGAATAAATACATAAAAATAGAAAACAGTTATCATAAATCATACAAATATTTCTCAAAATTACGGTTTTAACTGCATTTTAACTATAAGTGTAACTACAAATGAGTATAGACAGCATAGATAATATAAATATAAATACAAATACAATTAATTATCGAATATTAACCAATTTATGTACAATTATCCAAATTATGTTTTTTTTTGTTATACTGAGTGTCACTTAGTATTGTGCATATGCGGATGAATAATTGTGGAGTATTATATCTTGTCTCCTCTAATAACACCCGTGTTTCACACACATTTCTGCAGACAGCAGATCTGCTCGAGCTGAGCGAAAGTCTCACCATCAAGAGTGCAGACGGCCATTTCTATAATCAGAGATGGCAGCATGTGAAGAGATGTGTGTGTTTATGTGTGAAGCAGATACCATATATAGAGTCTGCTCTTCAACAGCTCGCTGTCAATGCAGCTGCTCGACTCTGCTGAGCAGAGATCGGTTAGCGCTTTAAACACACGCTCCAGTCTCTGTAGGCCATGCTGGTCCGAGTTCAGCCAATTCAGAGAGCTGATGGCACATTCTCATCAGCTGCGCTTTCATCTCTGTATTTGCACGGTATAGGACACCCACACAATCGCTGATTTAATCCTGTCGCCTGTGTCTGTGTATGTGGAATAAGGAGGGCTGGATGTTCTGTTGCATTTCCTTTCAAGGCAATGAAGCAAAATGCATGGAAACACACACACAAACTGGACAAACACACATACGCACAATACCAAAACCCTGAGGGGGAAAACATGTTGAAAAAGAGGAGCATAGAATTGGAGGAAGCTGTTTTCTATTATGTAAGTGGCTGAAGCACACAGCCAGAAGGGCAACAAGACACACACACACACACACACACACAAATACAGAGATGGAGGAGACTCTGATCAAATTGAATGAGAAGGGAATTTGCGTGGGGACTGCCCAGTGCTTCAAACATCCAGCACACACACACACACACACACACGCATACTTCTAACTCGTCTAATTGAAGATGCCAGCAGCAGATATGTACCCATCTATCCCAGCTGCTACAGCAAACACAAACATTCTCATTAGAGTGGGCACTGTGGCATGCCTCTGAATGTCTAAACGCTGCCTGCGACTGTGTGTGTTTGTGTATGCATGTGTGAGGCTTTACAAATGTGGTGCAAAAGAACATGGAATCATCTGATTGGTTCTCTGATCCAAGAATAGGCTCCTTTCCATTCTCGGATTGGCTTCAGACAACTGCCTCAACTCAGCGCAGGCAAAAAAAACAAGGCTACATCTAAATACAAGCTCGAGAGGTTTGATAAAGTGTGACAGGGACTTACATGAAGTTTTCGGGGTATTCGCTGAGGGCCATCTCGATGATGTTGAGAGCATCGTGGTAGTGTTTTTGAGCTGACAGCAGCAAGGCCAGCAGGTGCAGGGAATGAACATCATCGCCCTGCAGCTGTAACGCCTGTCGTACATAACCAAGAGCCTCTGGAATCTGACATTAACACACACACACACACACAAGAGATGCTTTTATTAGATGACTGTTTAAACGGAGCGAGAGAGAAATGAGAAGGAAAAATAACAGACTGACATCTGGGGAGAGAGACAGACTGAGAGGGAAATAAGAGCAAAATAAAGTTCCCATAGTAAGAAGAGTGGGATATGGCTAGGGTTTAGTGATAAATCAATAAAAAATGAAAAAAAAAATGTATTGATAAAGTTTAATAAAACATTATAGTCATATATAACCAAGATAATTTTTCATTCTTGTTTTAATTTGTGCAGTATACAAGTTTTATTATGTCGTAAATGTTTAGTTGTAAATGAATTGCTATATTTTCATATTCATTTTCATTTTCATAGTTTTATTGGAATTAATATCATCATACATAATTTTTGATGATACACTGAAATCATAGTACATAGAATTCAGGAAAAAAACAAAATTTGAGGGGGAAATAAAATGGGGCCCTAAATTAAAAGGTAGCTTAATATGCGGAATTTAGTAGTAAAGAAAGATGTTTGATTACATTCATTCCTGAGGTCCAACAAACACGTGGAGTGCATGTCCTTCCTCTTGAAATGGTATGAAATGAATATTATGAAAAATATCAATACTGAATAATAAAAAAATAATAATAGATTTTTTTTGGAGGGGCATTTATCCCAGCCCTAGATGTGGCTTGATGCAGATGAATTTAACCATGTGCCAATGCATCACTTAGTTATTGAGTCATCATTCTAGTAGAAGCCCATCATCTGAGAGTGAGAAGTTTTCATTCTCACTACCTGTGTGTAAACAGCAGATGCTGATTCTCCTACCTGTCGAGATACAGCCAGCTGCAGCGCCAGGTAGAAAACAGCTAAATGATCAGTGGGGGACAGACTCTGTGCCCTGAGAGAGAGAGAGAGACAGAATTTTTCATCAGTGTGTATGTGTGTGAGAGAGATATTTAGTATTCAATTCATATTAAATAAGATATTACATTTAGGAGAGTCTGAAAATCACCTCTGGAAAGCGCTCAGTGCTTTTTTCTGATACTCTTCCTGCATTCCTCGAAGAGATGCTGTTAAGAAAGACAACATAAATGTGAGAAGATGGTAAGAAGAAGATACAATCTGCAAGGTTTTAGATACCTTAACATTAGAGAAAGGATATAATAGGATTATAACATGTGTAACAGAGGGAAGACATAATGAAGCATTACTGAGTGATTATTAAATTATGTAACTGTCATTACAGAGTGTGTTATATAAGAAAAGAGAGAGGTTATAAAGTATCAGTGAATTATAGAAGGGTATAGATCGCGTTATAGAATGCAGAGAAAATGTATAAAGAATTTTAAATGTTTTCTAAAGTGGTTTTAAAGTGCATTATATAAGGAAGAGAAAAAAACGACATAGTATAAAAGACTACTGGGAGAGTACAGAGTGTGTTACAGGGTAGATAAAGAGTATATAGCGATATAAAAACATTAAGGAGACAATAAAGAGTGTTTCAAAGAGATACAGAGTGAATTATAGAGGACAAAACAGGGATTAGATGGAGAATATAGAGTGTGTTACAGAAGATACAGTAAAGGTTACAGTCATATAATGGTATAGAAATGCCATATACAGTGCATTGTACTGCAGGTATGCTTACCATCTGTGGCTTTCAGGCTGTAGACGAGACCAATAGCTAGATAGCCTTTGGCCCTGAATTCAGCCGCCTTCTCACCCATATCAATCACTATTTTAGCAAAGCGCTCACCTTCTTCCAGCTAAAACACACAAATACACACCCCATGTCATCACCGTCTCACTGTTCATGGACAGTCTAACAGTAATGGATTTACAGAGCCATAAACAGGTCAGGGTCAGCCCTCCGGTTGAGCCCGTGCGTATTTCCCATGATTCCTCTTTTATTACCCAGTGCAGGTTTCCAATACACAGCTTGACGGCCAGCAGAGGAATGGTGGGATCTTCCGGCTTCAGTCTCATACACTCCTTTAGCACCTTCACTGCTCGGGCCGACTACACACACACAAACACCAAGATTAGACTCAGAGTAATTTCTAACAGTATATATATATATATATATATATATATATATATATATATATATATATATATATATATATATATATATATTACATTTACTTTTTTATATATATATATATATAAAAAGCACAAACCAGTTTTTTTTTTTTATATATACTATTTTGCTACACTAGTTTTTACTATATTTTTGATCGAACAAGTGTTTGCCTTGGTAAGCATAAGAAACTTTTTTCAAAATCTTCAACCATTTTTACTGACCCCAATATATATATATATATATATATATATATATATATATATATATATATATATATATATATATATATATATATATATAATATATATATATATATAATATATATATATATATATATATATATATATATATATATATATATAAAAGAGAATAGTATTGAGTATGAAATGTATACAAACCTGATTCCAAAAAAGTTGGGACACTGTACAAATTGTGAGTAAAAAAGGAATGGAATAATTTACAAATCTCATAAATTTATATTTTATTCCCAATAGAATATAGATCAAATATCAAATGCTGAAAGTGAGAAATTTTTAAATGTCATGCCAAATATTGGCTCATTTTGGATTTCATGAGAAATTCCAAACACATGAAGTTTAATTCCCACATTCCAAAAAAGTTGGGACAGGTAACAAAGTTAAATGTACATATAAGGAACAGCAGGAGGACCAATTGGCAACTTATTAGGTCAATTGGCAACATGATTGGGTATAAAAAGAGCCTCTCAGAGTGGCAGTGAAAACCATACCTGATGCCCGTGATTTTCGGGCCCTGAGAAGGCAATGTATCACATACAGGAATGCTACTGTAATGGAAATCAGAACAATACTTCCAGAAAACATTTTCCGTGAACACAATCCACCGTGCAATTCACCGTTGGCGGCTAAAACTCTATAGGTCAAAAAAAAGAAGACTAAAGAGGACTAAAGAGGACAAGGACAACCCAAGTTGTTAACAGTGCTCAGTTCAGAAGACTGCATCTCTGATGGTATGATGGGGTTGCATGAGTGCATGTGGCATGGGCAGCTTACACATCTGGAAAGGGACCATCAATTCTGAAAGGTATATCCAAGTTCAAGAACAACATATGCCCCCATACAGACGTCGTCTCTTTCAGGGAAGACCTTGCATTTTACAACATGACAATGCCAGACCACATACTGCATCAATAACAACATCATGGCTGCGTAGAAGAAGGATCCAGGTACTGAAATGGCCAGCCTTCTGTTGAGATCTTTCTCCCATAGAAAACATTTGGCACATCATAAATAGGAAGATGTGACAAAAACCTAAGACAGTTGAGCAACTAGAAGCCTGTATTAGACAAGAATAGGACAACATTCCTATTCCTAAACTCGAGCAACTTGTCTCCTCAGTCCCCAGACGTTTGCAGACTGTTATAAAAAGAAGAGGGAATGCCACAACTTTTTTGAGATGTGTTAATGCCATGAAGTTTAAAATCAACTTATTTTCCCCTTAAAATTATACATTTTCTCAATTTAAATATTTGAAATGTTGTCTATGTTGTATTCTGAATAAAATATTGAAATCTGAATCTTCCTCATCATTGCATTCTGTTTTTATTCACAATTTGTACAGTGTCCCAACTTTTTTGGAATCGGGTTTGTAAGATATTTTATATTGAAATAAATGACATGAAAGGTCTTTATTATTTTTAATTTTCCTTGCACTGAAATCACAACTTAAAAATTGCCTGATATTTCTAGGTTATTTTCCATGACAATGGGAACTCTGAGGTACATGGAAGGCAGAAAATAGAACACTAACCTTCCCAGCAGCCATTAGGGAAAGAGCAAGCTGGAACCAGAGATGAAACTCCTCAAAGGCAAACTTCATGGCTCTTTCGAGACACTGTGGAGAAGAGACACGAACATACCTTCAGATAAGAGTTGAGAATAATAATTATGACCCCCCAACAGATACACACACACACACACAAAGGTCAAACACAGAGCCAGGCCATGTATCCTGCTGAAGATTACCCAGCATGCCACAGGCTTTCACTGTGTCTCTGAGGCTTTACAGTTAATCACACCAATAGATTAGCAGAGAGCAATTCATTGAACAATTAGATCTATATACTAAACAGCTACACACACAAATGATCCTGCAGAGGCACACACAATAAATATGGCAGGCTCCCAAGGCCCTGTGATTGCACAACCATAAAATCTTTAAATATAAAAGACACAGCAAAGGTTATGCTGAATCCAACATTATCAACAACAGCATGATCAACAGATGGAGACAGAAGAGAAAATCTGTCCAGGTACACTAATGAAAACATCGGACTACAAACCACACACACACCCCAAAAATGCTCCCATGGTGAGGAGCGTGGGCAGGACCTCACCTCTGAGAGCATCTCATACTGTCCGCGACGGCCGAGCGCGATGGTCAGCAGGTCGTACACCAGTGAGGCGCTCTGGAGGCTGATGATTCGGTCATTATTGTGTTCGGGGATTCGACTCAGTACGGCGTCTCTGTTAGCCTATGATAAATACAGATATCAATACACACAATCCCCCAAACCGACATGATCACATTACACTTCTTCTGATGGCAAAGCTGAGTTTCAGGAGCCATTACTCCAGTCTCTGTTTCTGCTGAGTTCAAGCTAAAAGCATCTCTGATTCTCCAGCTCTGCTTTCAGTACCATTATGATTGGCCTTTCATACCAAAAACCCTGCATGCTGACTTTATTCACATGTTCTCCTGTGCCGATGGTTGAACCAAGGGGTCACAGAATCTTCACTGTTACTCACCATGGACTCACTGATCAACAACAGGAGTAAGGCCTCCTCTGTGTTCTCCTGAGGACAAAACAAACTAGAGAGAGAGAGAAAGAGAGAGAGAGAAAGGCCATCAAGAATTTTCCATCCATGACATCATAAATACAGTGACAAGAAACAAACTTCTAGGATTCTGATCAATTTATTCCACCCCCAAAACAAATGAACAATATACATGAAACATCTCAATATACAAAAAAAATCCAGCGTTTCTGCAGGATTACCATTATACTTTTATAGTATTTATTATTATTTTGAATTCGATGTCCTACTTTTCTCCTGAGTAGATGCGCGGGCGGCGGCTGAGGGCGTAGTCCTTAGTGTGGGGGGAGTGTCTTAGCAGCTCGTCCAGGGGGGAGTGGTGAGGGGGGTCTTCTAGTGGATTCCAGTAACTCTGTTCACACATGCCCCTCAGCAGGATCTCTGCAAGCTGCCTGGCGATAGTCTAAACACATACAGTATACCTTCAGATTACAGATCTGTGGTTCTCTACCAGGGGCCCAATGGGGGACCTCAGCAAACTTCCAAGGGGCCTCAAAATTAAACAACTAAAAATCAAGATTAAAACTTGCATAAAAATATTTTCATGTTAATTTGTTACCTCAATTTGTTACCGTTTTTAAGAACAAGGATTACAGCCTTGGTTTAATTATATATATATATATATATATATATATATATATATATATATATATATATATATATATATATATATAGTTATATATATATATATAATTAAACTATAGCAGAAGTACCGGAAATCTACATGGACAACAAGACAAAGTCATAAACACACAACTCACTATACGCAGGTTCTGAGTGGTTCTGGTCTCAACGGCTCTGAGAATCTCTCGGAAACGGCCGACACCACGGGTCAGGTTACTGGAGCAGCGGGAAATGGACAGAAAAGCGATCCATTAATCACCTCTAGAGAGCTGAAAAGAACCTGATGGCTGACAAACACGTGCACACACCCTCAGGACTGATCGGACCTGAGCTCTAGCATCAACAGTCAGACTAAAGCAGTTACTTGTCAGTGGACAGGAAGTTATCAGATCCTGGTGGGCACACAGATTCGCAGGAGTTCTGGGGTTCTACAGTCATGTGCAAGTCACAATTAGCACTTTATATTGACACTGCACAACATGTGAACGTGTGTGTTAGCGCCTGTCAGTGACTCGGGGTCAATATCCTCATCAGACTGCAATATACAAACTGACAGCACACTAAAACACACACAAAATGAATGGACATGTGTGTAAAAGGCCAGATAATATAGCTTCTGGCTGTGGAGGTGTGAAATGTTGCAGAGATGCATGTGAATGCAGGGAGAAGCAGTACAGTAGTTAAGAGAGACAGAAGTGTAGAAATAGGTATATGAGAGCGAGCAAGACAGAGAGAAGCAGAGCTAATACATAAAATGTTCGATTCAAGCATCAGGTCAAACACAGTAACATGGATTTATCCTTATCCTGCTAAACGAAAGTGTCTATGCTTTCCAAGTGCTGCACTGGCTAAAATCACAGATTCACTGTTCACAACTGTGTGCCATCAAAAATAAAGTGTGCAATTTCTTTCATCAGACACATCAGACAAGTTTCCTCTATTTTTACATTTTGATTATCTTCACTGTTTTCTAACACTCACGTAAAGTTCATCTTTAAAACACTAATACTTTTAAAACAATGCTTAATGTTATCGTTATCAAAATGAATTATTTTAATCAGTATATTATAATGTTGTAATGCCTTTTTTTTAGTTTATAGTGATTTTTTTATTTAGACAAAAGTATTGTCTTTTACTCCACAGAGATTTTATAATCATACAGACTGAGGACTGAACATTTGTTATCCTGTAGTACATGCATTTTGTGTGAGGTTTAAAGCCATTGCTTTCAATCATTTATGAGCCTAACAGATACATTACCCACAATGCAGCACTGCAGTGGTCGTATTTCACACAGATGCATTTCAAGCACTGACAGATGCCCCACCTGCATCCATATGGAAGATCCCTAACCAACCACACACACTCACTGCACAAATAAATAATGATGGAGATTCTCATACTGCCATGTGTAAGACCACCACACGTTTCACACTAGTACTGCAAATCACAAAAAAAGAAAAAAAGAAAAGAGAAATTTCACTATGAGAAAACAATAAAGATAAACAAACCAATAGGAAATAAGATGGACAACTTGTGTTTTACTTCTTCAACCTTCCCATGCCTTCCCTTTCCGTACTACAACAGTAAGATCACCGACTAGATTGCATACTAGATCTGTTAGGCTTTGTCCCAAATTGCACTCTTTATGTGCACTTGTGGTCTTGCGGACTTAGTTACAATGGCTGTTGCATGACCTTGTCCGGTAAGTCCAAGAGACTGTAGTAGAAGGGAAGTCACAGTCTAGTGGTTAGAGAGATGGACTCCTAACCCTAGGGTTGTGGGTTCGAGTCTCGGGCCGGCAATACCATGACTGAGGTGACCTTGAGCAAGGCACTGAACCCCCAACTGCTCCCCAGGCGCTGCAGAATAAATGGCTGCCCACTGCTCCCGGTGTGTGTGCAGAGCACGAATTCTGAGTATGGGTCACCATACTTGGCTGTGTGTTAACGTCACTTTAACTCACTTTTGACCACTATGCACCCTCGATGCGCACTTCTGCCGAGACTTCTACCTAACAGTCAAATTGGCATTGTCATGAAAGTGTGGACTCAGAGGAACACCACAAGGGTTTAGGGTTCGAATTGGGACAGGGGCTTACTCCGTTTCTCTACAATCAGCAGGTCAAAGTCAAATTACAGCTGACAGAGGTTTGTCCACCCATTGTCTGCTATAGTTACACTAGCTTTTAAAAGTTTTGCTTAAGCAATATTTTTTGTGTTTTTAAAAGAAGTCCCTTATGTCCAAGTCGTGGGGCCATCTACGACTTGGTGAGCTCGTCATGCACTTCCAGGAAGAAAGGCACTGGGGTGGGGCACTGAGAACCAGCGCGCACCACCCCGAGAAACCAATCATCCAGCCGTGAGGGCTCGGGACGCGGTGGGGGATTCCACTCGAGCCCTACCCTCTCGGCGGCCCGGGAAAGCATAGCTGCCACTTCGGGATCCGAATCAGGCTTTGTTTTTTGGGAAAGTCGTGTCCTAATGGTTAGAGGGTTGGACTCCCAATCGAAGGGTTGTGAGTTCTAGTCTCGGGGCGGACGGAATTGTGGGTGGGGTTAGTGCATGAACAGCTCTCTCTCCACCTTCAATACCACGACTTAGGTGCCCTTGAGCAAGGCATCGAACCCCCAACTGCTCCCCGGGCGCCGCAGCATAAATGGCTGCCCACTGCTCCGGGTGTGTGCTCACAGTGTGTGTGTGTGTGTTCACTGCTCTGTGTGTGCACTTCGGATGGGTTAAATGCAGAGCACAAATTCTGAGTATGGGTCACCATACTTGGCTGAATGTCACTTCACTTCACTCACTAGGGATGCATTTATTTGATAAAAAAATTGTGATGGCAAAGCTGAATTTTTTTCCCTAGTCTTCAGTGTCACAAGATTCTTCAGAAATCATGCCGAAATATAATGAATTGGTGTTATATTTATAATTGTGAAAAAAAAATTGGGATCCTTTGGTGAAAAGAAGGTTAAAAGTGCAGTCATTTCAATATAATTAACAGATTTACAGATTTTTGGGTTAAATATTATTTAAAAAAAGTTATTTTATAATCAAATTTTTTTTATCATTATCTACATTCTTGGAAATATTTTTCCCCACTTTTTTTTTTTTTTTTACTGCATTCTGGAATTTTCTTATGCATGAAGGTACCAAAAGCAAAAAAAAAAAAAAAACTTGGAATGCAGCATGTTCATGCAGTCTTCATGTTGAGAGCATACCCTGATGCTTTAAAGGCTGCTTTATGTAGGCGGTTTACTAGGTTCTGGCTTCTGTGTGAAGCTGCTACAGTAAAAGCATGGCACTACTCTTCATGAAGAGAGTGTAGGGATACGTACGAGTAATCGTTAAACACACGGCTCCATGGTGCAGAGGCCGCGGTGCTGGGGAGAGTGTGGCATCAGAACAGACATAAATAACATGAAACGCACAGACACACACAATCTGAGAACTACAGAGGATCAATGAAGCATTTGGAAAAAAGAAATGCAAAAAGACAGACAGAGAGTTAGTTGGCAGACAGAAAGCTCAGCAGATTCCAAGACCGCTCACTGAAGCACATGTCTAAGGGAAGAAGGAGTGAGAGAGAAAACTAGAGAAGTACGAACAAATGAATGGACAGCACTGTTGTGCTACGGAGAGGGCTGGATGGTATATTAAAAATTATACACACAACATATTTGAGATGATTTTTCTGGTCATGTAAAGCTACATATCTTCATGACCATTTAATTTTGTCAAATAATATATATATATATATATATATATATATATATATATTTTTTTTTTTTTTTTTTTTTTGCATAACCATTCAGAATATATAATAATTTCAAAAAATGCATTGCAATTAAAACTTTTAGGGTAGTTAAGTTATATATAAGTACTTTTTTTTTGCTATTGTGAAATTAATTTACAATTTAAAATAAAGGTTTTTATTTTAATACATTTTAAAATGTAATTTATTAAAGTAATGTCAAAGCTGAATTTTCAGTAGTCATAACTGTGTCTTCAGTGTCACGCAATTCTTCTCATGTGCTGAATTGATCAAGAAACATTTATTTTTATTATCAATGATACTTTGATAAATTGATCAAATTGAATCAAATTGAAGTTCAAAAGACCACCAGCATTTATTTGAAAAAGAAATCCTTTGTAACATTATAAATGTAAATATATATATCATTTCTTTCTTTCTATTTATTTATTTTCCTGCATTTGCTTCTTCTATTAACCAATTTAAAGCTAGTTTGCAACACTGACTGTACGTTCAAAATAAAGCTTTTAAAATGACATTTTAAAACATATCAAATATTGTCAAGAGGCTAAGAAATATGGATATATTTTAGCTATATATTAGCTATATCGCCCAGCTTTAGTTCCTGATAATATAAACACACAAATACTCACCCATTTTTGAAATGAATAACATGAGCCCTCTGAAGTCCTGTCTCCAGGAAGAAGCCAAGTTCCTGTTCCTGTGTGACCGGACCGGGCTTTGGACTTCGGTTCTGGATGCCAACACTAAGAGCCTGAAGAGAGTCAAAGTCAACAAATATTACTGTCACTCATAACTGAAACAAGCTCAAACTCTTTCCTGGTCACTTCCAGTTAGATATTCAGCAAATACAAACCATACAGTATGTCTTCAAAAGAAGCACAGAGTCAGACTGTTTACAAGCTTTACCCTGAGAACACTTTAGAGAGAACGGCGGTCAGGAGGGTTCGAGTTTTAGCATGGAGGTCAAATGTAAACCTTTGGTTGCACCCAAAAAATGCAGCGTCAACACTGCAGCAGAACACAAGCTCTGCCGTTCTCCTCTCTTGCCATCATTCACTCTCTCTCGGTCTCTCTCTACGCTCCCTCACTTCTCCGCCAACACTGTAAATACTGAACACTATGCAAGGGAATGAATCTGTGTGCCACACTATCGAATATTCCACCAAAGAGAATTTAGTGGTGTGAAAACAATCTAAGGGAAACAGAGACTCATCTTACTGTGCAAGAAAGTGAACTCTGAGAGCTTAGTCTCACGGATGGTGGACACTCTGCAGCATTACTGTGCAAATCTGTCCTCGGCTGCAAAATCACTGTACGTTTTAATGTCTATGAGAACTGGACTAAAACAGTAGGGAATGAACATTTGGAAATACCTTTTCTACCTCCTGGAGATAAAGAAGGGCGATGTCTCCAGACTTCTCATAACAAGTGATGATCTCCTGGTCTCGGTCCGCATTACGATTGGACAGTGACGGGGACGCCATGGGCACTTTCTCCAGACAAAGACCTAGGAACAAACAGCAGAGAGATGAGATGACTTACACATGCCAAGAGCTAGAAAGGCACACTCACATTCAGAAGGATGATTATGACTTATGACGGCTCATTTAAATAAAGATAATCTGAACTGTGAAAAAACAGTATACAGTATTTCATAAGTCATCCAAGGTCATTTATTTGTTGTTTAAGTTATTGATTTAGTAGTGATTAGATTTAGTATGCATGTACCACAGGCTAGTCTCATACCAAATATGACATTCATAGATTCATAGAATTCGAGTTTCATTATTTCTGGCTGGAAAGAGGAAGTGAGACACTGAAATATACATGTTACAGTATATACAGAAAATCAAAGACTTCAGACAAATCAGAAAAGCTTTAAATGTTTTAGCACGAGCTGATGTCTGTTCCACTGCCGTATCTCCTTGCCCTGTCTGGGTCAGCTGAGAGCCAAGTAATGCAGGAAAAATACAAGTACGTTTCCTTAGACATGTCACACAATCTGTGGCCAGTCTCTGTTTACTGGCTTCAGCTTCCAAAGTCACATCATAGCATGAAAACAGAGCAGACTGCGCTCAGGTGGCTGGTAAACATGATGAGAGTTGTTTGTTTGGCTGGTGTTAGTATTGGGTTCTCCATGCAGATCAAGTTTTCATGACAGAATGGCAATGGGACAGGAAACAGAAACTGTAGACCTCCTAACCACTTTTCAAAATGCTTCAATAATAGATAGCGGCTGATAAACAGATATCAAAGGATGAAGAAAACTGTCTGGTACCAAGTCACAAAATGATTCCAAAATGATTTTTATATATATATATATATATATATATATATATATATATATATATATATATATATATATATATATATATATATATATATATATATATATATATATATATATAATAAGATAGAAAACAATTATTTTTAAATTATAATAATGACAAAATAATGAGAAAGGAAGGCAAAGAGATTTTCTATGGTCTTGTTGTTCCACACCGATGCCCAAAGAGAAAACGTGGAAGAAAACTGAATGAGAGGGAGTGAGAGAGTGTGTCTACATGCTTTAAATCCCTTTACCTAATATAGACCTGCTACACTGGAGGCCTGAACTTAGTCTAGAAGGTCTGAAAAAGGAACATTCACTTCTGTTTAGATACAAATAACACATTCAACAGAAATCTGGTCCTCTCGACCGCTGTGTTGCTCTAAACACACATATCTCACTCCTTACAGCTTTAAAAGCCCGTTATAATAGGAAGATCCAAGACAAGCCCCATTACTTTGACCGGGCTCTTTAAAGTCCTGCATAAACGACCGCAGTAAATCTGACGCCTCAGGACAGGCTGTGACAAGCAGCTCATGGCAGCAAGGAGGAGATTGAGGACGAGGAATTATTATACACAGGAGACGAGGCAGGACGTGCCAGTGAGATGACACACACACACACACACGTGTTTGCGTGCGGTAGCTGGGGTGTGATGGATGATCGGGGCTGAGGGAGGAAGCTGCCCCCCTGTAAAGGCAGTTGTCAGTCCCAGAGATGATTTGGGGCGATTGGATAGACGGGCTCTGTGCCAGCCTGCAGTTTTTCCCCAGAGCCCCACCGCACCGCCGATCTGTCAGAACTCTGATCAAAGACCTCACACTGCGGTCCTGGCAAACACATTCACTGTGCTCAGAATTAAGAGTGTGTGTGTGTGTGTGTACGTGTGTGTTCAGAGCAAAGGATTTAGTAGCAAACACTTTTCTCTGCAGAGCATCACATCAAGTATTAAAGCAAGGCTGCCACCCAAAGGTCAAAATGTGAACTGCAGGAAGCTGTGACGCAGCTCTGCACTGTTCTGTCAAAGCTAAAGATGAATTAAAATTTATTTAAAATCAATTAAAAATTACACAAATAAAAAATAAAATAAACAATATGTTTTGTAATTATATACCTGCTGATTTAATTAAATGTACACTACTGATAGAAATTTGGGGTTGGTGAGATTTTTTAAAATATTTTTGAAAGAACTCTCTTATGCTCACCTTCATTTATTTGATCAAATACAGTAAAACAATATTGTAAAATATTATTACAAATTAAAATAAACTGCTTTCGAATTTTTATATATTTCTAAATGTAATTTATTCCTGACAAAGCTGAATTTTCAGCAGTCTTTATTTTAGTCACATCCTTTAGAAATCATTCTATAATCTTTCAATATGATTTAGTACTCAAGAATCACTTCCTATTATTGAAAACTGTTGTGAGACACTGTTACAATTTTTTCAGTATTCTTTGATTAATAGAAAATTTTAAAACAACTAGAGATATGGCATTTTACATAGACATTCTAAACGTGTTTAATGTCACTTCATTAATGCAAAATTGCTATTTCGGTATCAGTACATTAACAGTAACATAATATATAGAATTTACATTGGATTTATACTATATTTATAGTAAAATGCAATGGTTTAAAAAAACACACTTTACATTGCTGTATTTCAAATATTAAATATCCTACTGCTGTGATTTAGTTGCTTTGCGCAGCATTTTGCTTTCAGTAAGGACACAAATATGGACTTGCAGGAATATTGCAGGAACTCGTTGTTTCGGTTCCAGTTAGTCAAAACATCCTTATCAAAGCAATTTACATAATTTAGGTCTGTTTCACAACTCATACATAAGCAGTAAAACTGCAACCGCAGCCTCAGGTTTGTGCTTTCACAAAGACAGCATTTCTGCTATGTAATAACCCAGCAGCTCTATTTTCTTTAGAGTTACTACACTGATTATTTACCTTTGGTGGCATAGGCCTCAGCAATCATGGAGAGTCTGTACACTGGAGACCCTACCAGCTGCATCTCATCCAGATTCACACGGCTGTACTGATTCAGTGCTTCCCCGTAATCACCCTCCACGTAGCACAGCTTAGCCATGACCAGACTGGCCTCCTGCATGTACTCAGGCTGGGAGAGAAAGAGAAAATACATACAGTGTACTATAGTAAATCAAATATAGCTCCACAATCACTGCACATTCTCAGAAACAGAACTAGACTAAATTAAATACATTGCTAAAATCCAGATAAACAAAAGTGACACTGGAAAGGCCCCAACCATGACTGGTTTTAAGTCAGTTTGAGATTTACTTAGCTTAACTTTTTATTCCACTACTACTGTAATCTGGTTCTCGGTGACTCCCAAAACTTGGTATTGTTGGATATGATAAATTGCTTTTGGTTTTTCTCATTTAAAAATCTGATAAATGACTGAATTTGAATCTTTAAATGCCGAGATATTATTCCACACATAGGGGCCGTTTTCAAAGAGTGTGTTTTTGCGTTCCTTTGAGCTGTTTTTCCATGGTTGTAAACATACATGTTTGACAGCTACACTTAAGTTCACATCCTTTACAGCATCTTGTGCGGTGTTCTTAAGGTTTTTTTTTTTTTTTTTTTAAAGCATCTCTTTTTAAAGCAATTTTTCTCCATTCCAGTGATATGTGTCTTGCACAAAAACACATACTGTGAGAATACAGTTTTTTTTTTTTACATTATGATCATGGATTAGATACATTTCAGTATAATTAAAATACTACTATTTCAAACAATTTAACATATTGAGTTTTTATTTTTATTTATTGTTTTAATTTTAGTTTTATTTAAGGTATTCATAATTTTGTTGTTTTACTAATTATTATAACTTTATTAATCATAATTTTATTTGATTAGTTATTACATTAATATACATTAATTAGAGTTTTATTCATTTGGTTGTGTCGATTTTATTAGTTTATATTTATACATATTTTTTATTAAGTTTATTTCAGTTATTTTAGTACATAATGGCAAACTAAATGCAAATCAGAAATGTTGCTTTGGCAACTAGCTAAAATACGGTATATTTAATATTTGACATTATTTCAGTAAATGTTTATTTTATTTCAAGAAAGATTTTTTTTTAATGGTTTTCGTTTTAATTTTCATCACACCGATACAGTGTTACAAACAGAAGTGATGATCCTGACTTTTCAGGCTTACCTTTAAGTTTCCCCGATCAAGTGCAGCCGTCAAGTGTTTCCGTACCTCCTGGAGGACTGGTCGGGGCCCGCGGGGACTGGATCCCTGCTTGATGGGGTTTTCCTTGAGGTACTGCTGGAGTTTGGCCTCCCCCAGCAGAAGCTCTCCGAGATCATCTACAAGAGAAGCAGAGGTTTGTCTGGGCACCTGAATTTACTCATGTAATCACACACACAGACAGAACTGGTTAACAAATCATACACTACGATGATTCCATCACAATAACATTCAGCAAGTTTATGCACACACATTCTTAAATGTACCACTGCAAATGATGGCAAAATTGTCATAATTGGATGAGCTATCTCTTTCATCTTTCTCTTCTGTCTGAAAAAGTAACTGTGGAGAGATGCCACCTGCATATATCTGAACTGTAAAGTCAAAACACAAACACATTTACTGGGCAAGAGGGAAGTGCTGGTTGTGAAAACAGCATTAAATAATGCCCTGATATAATCCAGTCTTGCACCTGAAACCATTCTTACAGGTCTTAACACACGCACAGGCACAGCTTTGAGAACCATCAAGTGTGGTTTAATCTGCTGCCTTACATGCACATCATAAAACTATCATCATTTTGAATGAGACGAATCAATAATTCCTATTAATATATACCTTTTAATAAACAGGGCAAAATATAAAGATGGAAACGTGCAATTTAATCCACAGATGTAATTCACATTAAACCAACCTTTAGGACAGGCTCCTATAATTTATACATTTTAGCCCAGTCAAATAATACATCTTCCAGATTTTCACCAATGATACTGATGTAAAATGTTCTTTTTGTGTAATTGTATTACTTGTAAAAATACATAAATAAATAAATAAATAAATATATATATATATATATATATATATATATATATATATATATATATATATATATATATATATATATATATATATACATACAATTATGAAAACAAAATTAAAATGACCTACACATTATTGTTATTCATTAATAAATAATTATAATAATATTTAAAATTATTATTTACAGATTTTTAAGTATAATTTTGTAGTATATTTTTTTTTATTCTTTCCGATTACTATGAATTATTATTTTACATTCACAAATGCAAATACACAAACTTTATGTTTTTTTAAGAAATTATTTTGAAATCTGTCAATAAAAAAAATTCTAAATATGTGAAATTCCTTCAAATTTTAACTAATATCTGGTAAATATACAGTCCTATTCTATACTTTACTATGTATTACTTTGTAGTTTTCTTTATCTGTGTGATTTAATTTGAATGAAAATTTTCAAGTTTGAATATGCACCATTTAACTGTATCAAATGCAAAAGAGACTCCTATATTTTTAAGTTACATCTTTCGCTAGGCAATAAGTCAACAACAACTCTTCATAAATTCCTAGACTTAATATGAATTACATGAATATGAAATATTAATTATAGAAATTATGAAGATGAATGGACACAACTGGATTGCTAATCAGGAAGTGCTTTGGGCAGACGAGCAGAATACTACCAACAAGGTATTAATATCACATTTTAGACACCTTCAAAAAAAAGTATTCATTCAGTGGCTTGTTTAATTTGTAGTTAAATGTACAGAGATAAATCAGATTCGGATCTTTCCAACAGGCCTGAGACTCTCACACACTGTCCGAGCTAATAACGCGTTAGCCATAAGTGTACACAACAGGATTCACACACACCGTTTGAGATGAGTTTCGCAGACATCTGCCGCACGAGCTCTGCTATCTTGTCCCATTGTCCCTCTGATCGACAGCGCTCTATTTCAGTCTCTAATCGAGACCCGGACTTTCTAGCTGTCATCTTTCTACCTCCTCCTGACCAAAACACGACCGTAGCCGCAGCACAGAAACACTAAAGACCTGGAGCGGAGCATAAAAACACGAACCGGATTACACTTCCGGGCCATGGGACTAAACTCTCATTGGACAGATTCTTATCACGTGGCTATTATTGTGACTATTTTTTTTCTCACATGAAAAAAAAGTTTATTTGAATTTAATTTGTTTTATTTTATTCCATTTAATTATATTTCATACAGCAGTATCATGACATACAGCAGTAAATATTTCTGAATAATTACATTCAATAATAATCGTGTACTATCCTCGCTAATGTAAAAAACTACTTACATTTACATTTTGTCATTTAGCAGATGCTTTTATCCAAAGAGCAATGATATGTGCTATAACAAGTCTCAGGTTAAACGCAGTAGAGGTAGCAAAGGCTTTTAAATAATATAATGTATAAAAAGAAAACAGATAGAATAGGAAAAAAGAAAAGAGCAATGTGTTAAAAAGTGTTATTTGAAGTGTTAAGATATAAAGATGGACATATCGCTGTATATGATATGTAATTATTTTACTTTGCTCTTTTCCATTAAAGTGTACTTTTTCTAGTCGATTAAAGACAAATATAATGTTAACAAGTTTAAATCTGTTTTTATACAGTCTATGGTTTAAATGCAAGATTATGATGAAGTTAGATCATATCTACTGTTCCTTATAATATATGAACTCAAACTCTAAATTCAAGGCTGAATAGTCTCAAAGAATCTACGTTTACAGTACAGTCTTCTATTGTTAACATGAATATGCCATTTTTATCGCCGTCTAAAAACCTTTTTTGCTTAATTTGTTAGAATAATAACATTTCCCTCATATCAGCATGTTTATGTGTAAATCCTGATTTTTGTCTCTGAACTGCTTGGTGATACATTTCACAGAATCACTCTTGTGAGAATCACTGGCTGCAGGATGTTCTTGACTCTGGCTCTTTTGCGGAAGGGAATCCCAGGAAAGCAGTGGATCGGAAAGTACCGTCGATCGCGAGCAGTCATCTGGCAGATGAGACACAATGTGATTAAACGCCTGGAACAGGAAGCAGAGAATGAACACTGGATCAGCCGACCGTTCATGATGCAGGAACAGGAGCAAGGCCACGCAGCACAGAAGGCGCAAGTGGATGTGGCAACAAATCAAAGCTGCACACCAAGCCAAGTTTCCTGAACTCAAATACATTGCAGACTAACTAAACCACCTGAAAATCCTGAAGACCTGGCCCAGCTGAACAGAACATCAAAGACTGATGGATCTCAATGTTTGGAGAGAGCAAGCAGATGAAAACAACTTCTAGTGTTTGATTTGAAATGTTCTGCATTGTGAGTCTATATGTGATATGTGCTTCGTTTATAAATTATGTGATCATCACATTTGGCACCTCTTCTGTTTTTTGATTCATCATGTGGTCTTAACTGTCTAGGCTAAATTATATGTTAACATTGTAAATTATTTCTTACAAAAGTTACTTATAAACAAATTTGTAAGTTGGTAATTTCTTCATTTGTAACTGTCAAAAGTAACACCAGCAAAAAAAAAAAAAAAAGAAAAAAAAAGGGAAGAATACAATGGTCCCTCTTTTGATTATTCTTTTGAATCAAATCTTTCCCTATATTGGATTTGCCTGAATAATTTATTCCCGAATCAGACATTTTTGATTCCTTCATGAACATGTAACAGATTATTAAATTACTCTGTACTACTAGATATTTCTAAATATTACAGTATTACTAAATATAACAATATTACTAAATAATGGCTGAGTTGAGTTGTACTGACAACTTTTATGATACTTTAATGATGCTATTCCTTCCCTTTTGATGGCCCTTTGAAAGCTCTAGTTAATCTAATATTTTACATTAGTAATATTAGATAGGTAGACCTATACTGACCTTTTTAGCACGTATAATTACTCCTATGTGTCCTCCCATATTTATTCATATAATAAAATATAGTATAGTATAGTATAGTATAGTATAGTATAATAATTTATAAAATATAATACTCCCATGCACTAGAGAGCAGTGTATACGTCAAGATAGCAAAATACGTTGAAAACATCACTTCCCACAAATCAGTGGGCGCGAGCACCTTGGTCTCCATGATGACAGTCTTGTTATTGTTGTTCAGAAGATAATCCTGGATGGATGAAGAATACAACTGTTTTTTTTTTTAAACCACGTAACGTTTCCTAATAAATCAGTCGACGATATGGTGGAATAATCAGATTTTCGTTTAATGTTCGCGGACTCTTAACTCTCAACCACACAAGGTTTGATAGATCAGGATCGGACCAGCTGAGAGCTGGGTACTTCACATTTTCTCCCAGCACAGCTGTGATCAAAGTGTGTGTGGTTCCGACTGTTGGAGAAGCATGAGGGTGGAGCAGCGGTGGTGCAGCAGCAGCGGGCCGGTCCGGACACAGGAGGCTCGGAGTCGGATCACAGCCTTGATGGAGGAGATGCGCCTGTAACCGCTTCAGGAGGATGATTTCACGATACAGCCGCCGGCCTGTATCTCACAGCCTAGAGATGTGCGTGGAAATCACACAGACACTATCTCAAGCTGCCTACTTAGACAGCATTTCTGGTATCTTAGTTTATTAGGAAGCCAGCTCACTAGGTTACTGTGGACTGATGTTTAAGTATAACAGTTTATTTGTTAATATGTATCAAGTAATCCTGCACAAATACTACATTGTGTTTTCGATTAATGCATTGATAGATATAAAGAAATAGTCAAATGATAGCTAGTCAGAAAGATCGTTGGAGATAGATAGATAGATAGATAGATAGATAGATAGATAGATAGATAGATAGATAGATCTTGGGTAGATAGATAGATAGATTGATTATTATATAGATTTTAGAAGTTGCTCTGTCTTCAAGCAGTAAACGCTCTTCCTCTTTCTCTCTCTCTCTGCTGGTTTTGGTAGTCGTGGTTCGTCCCGCAGCTGTCTGGACCAGCATCCTCTTCCAGAGGAGGCAGATGATGATAGTGTACATCCCAGACTCCTGCATGATCTTCAGGAGGACATGTCCTCATTCAGCAGGTGAGCTCCAGGTACAATGTGTGTCTGTACACGTATATATCAAAGGGGCAAGGTCTCAACGTATATATCAAAGGGGCAAGGTCTCATTATGGAGTGTAATATGTATATTCTTGCAATTCTTTCCAATCTGACATTTGAATTGATGAAATAATCACTCCCTCTCTCTCTTTCTAGGTCTGAGGAGTCCTCTGCGTCATCCGTCAGATCAGGATGTCAGACACTCACCACAGATGACACAGCTCAGTCTTGGTCTGGTATCCATAGTTACACGGGAACTGGCATCTCTACAGAGAACAGCTCTGTCTTTTCGTGGGGCTACGATGTGAGTGATGTCTTCTCGAATTCTAAGGGACCGTTCACACAATATGCGTTCTTGTTTTTAACAATACACAGCGTGTTCAAAATGTGTTCAAATTCATCTCTTTTACTTTCCCTCTTTCTTTTTTTCTTTCTTTCGCTATCTCTTTTTTCCCGGTAGGAATTTGATAAAGCCGCCTCCAGGCAGGTCCAGCAGATGTTTGAAGAGATTGAAGAGCTGTTGTACGAGAGGAAGTGTGAAACACAGCTCAAAGGCCTGCAGGAAGAGTGTCAGGAGTGGGCTTCACGATTCCCTCATCTACGGTACACACTCACACACATGGACACACTCAGATCTGTGAACATCAGTGACGCCTTCGTGGTCTGTGGTTAGTGCTGCAGGATTAATCATATTTTGATCACGATCATGATTCCTGCATCTTTTGATTAATTGCATATAATTATCTGCAGTATTTGCAGATAGTTGTTTATCCGTATTTTCATTTGACATTTAAAGGCGCTATACAGTCCCTTACAGTGCTGTTTGTGCTATTTGCTGCTAATGAATCTGCAAAGAAACCGTCTCAGTGACGAACTGTAATAAATCCAAACTTAAGTCTCAACTGTATTGTTGGTAAACGTTTGCTGAAAAATGCACTTTGTGCTACAATAAAAGGAATTTTTGTTGTTTTAAATAATTTGGAATTATTGGAATTTGTATTAGGAATTTTACAGATTTTGCTTTAAATGTAAGCTTCGAAAATCAATAATTCTGCTGAAATCTAAAAATAAATTTCTCAAGTAATAACAGTCGTGATTTAATAATCGCATCGATATCATAGCACTGCAACGTTAAAAAAATACTAAAAATAATGTTATGACTTGCAAAACAAAGAAGATGCTGAGTTAAAAAATATCAATAAAAAATGTCCGTCACATACATTTTTTTTCACAGGATAAGTTTCAAATTATATATGTATCAGTTTAATGCACTTATCAAAATAAACAAAACATTCAAATGTCAGAAGCAAAGGAGTGAAAAAATATGCTCAAATGCTCCATTAATATCAAAGTACTTTATATTAACACAAGTTCATAAATAAATAAGCTTTTTCCATAAATCTTTTGTTTGGATGTAGTAAAACACCCACAGATGCAGCAGAAAATACCTGGCTCATGTTTGCATTTTCTTCTGTCTCTGACCATAACTCTAACCTTGAAGTCAGGATTATTATAATCTCCTCAAATCACTATGTATGTGAATAACAGATGAGAATTGAACAAATTGTTCTAACCTGGCAAAGAGGAAGAGGAATCTTGTCTTTGTTGCGTTTTTTCAGGTGGTTAAGGTATAAGACTTCTTCAACTTAAAAATGGTTGTTCTAAGAAAAAATGCTTTCACGAGCTAGAATAAGAATTGGATTTTTGAGCAAAATAATTGTGATTGTAAGTTTTAATGGGCAGCCCAGTATCTGGTGATTAAACCTGTTTTGGGCATTTGTGTGTGACAGGATCCTTGGAACACAGCTGGTTTGTCCCACGGATGAAGGATTCCAGTGGTTCGCCACACCAGCTCATGCACACATCCCTCCAGTGGCGACCAGAGCAAAGAGAAAACTAACGAGTGAGTCATCTGTGGGTTCGTGGATGTGTATGAAATCATTAGTGTTCTATAAACCCTATTTTCTCTCTCTCTGTGTGTGTGTGTGTGTGTGGCAGGTTGTGTGTGCAGGGTCGGAGGGCAGTTTTGTGTCGGCCCTCTGTGGACGTGACCCACCCGAGTGTCACACCCTGTAGTAACCAAGAGTTGCCCAGGGTAATCGAAGCCGAGGGGCTGATAGAAGAGTATCTGGCCTTCGACTGCAGGGACCTGTGAGTTTGTGTGTGACAGATGGGAGTTAAATATAATTGATCTGGTGTTTTTCTGTGGTTTTTGTAGATGAATAATATGTGTGTTTATCTAGGGATGAGGAATGGGAACGTGAGTTTGTGAACAGACGGCGGAGGCGCTGGCTGCCCCCTGTCTCGCCTTATCACTGTCGCCGCGAGGCGGTGCTTGATCTGCTGTTTGATGACGTGTGGCGTGAGCTCACTGGCTGGATGGAGGAGCTTGTACGAAGGCATTGGGAGGGGTTTGTGTCAGGTAGGAGGAATTTTCAAACACTTGAATAAATGATGGTTATTTTGGTTTGTGTTTAGTAAGACTAGAACTGGGATACTGGGATACTGTTCAAAAGTTTGCAGTCTGTAACATTTTTTAAAAGGGATAGTTCACGGCAAAAATGAAAATCACCCCATGATTTATTCACTGTCAAGCCATCCTAAGTGTTTATGACTTTCTACTTTCAATCCAGAGAATTAATAAAGGCCTCCTGAAGCGAAATGATGCATTTTTGTAAGATTATATCCATATTCAAAACGTTATAAACCATAATCTCTAGCTTCCACTAACTTTTGCACCCAGGACGCAGATGTAGGCATAGCGTAAGCTCACCCTGAGTTTCCTTCTAATTAATCACCTCACCAAATAATTTAAGAAATGAAATACTGTTATGAGGTGAATTATACATTATACAGAAATATACAGTTTATGTGTACCGTATTTTCCGGACTATAAGTCACACTTTTTTTCATCGTTTGGCTGGTCCTGCGACTTATAGTCAGGTGCGTCTTATTTATCAAAATTAATTTGACATAAACCAAGAGAAATGAACCAAGAGAAAACATTACCTTCTCCAGCCGCCAGATGGCGCTCTATGCTGCTCAGTGCTCCTGTAGTCTACACTGAAGACATAGAGCGCCCTGGACGGTAATGTTTCTCTTGGTTCTTGGTTCTAAATGAATGTAACTTATAGTCCAGTGCAGCTTATATATGTTTTTTTCGTCATCATGACGTATTTTTGGACTGATGCGACTTATACTCAGGTGCGACTTATAGTCCGAATTATTCAAAACTATTTTGAAAGCAGCGTGTTGCGTTTGGCCGAATCAAGTATTTCAAAGAGCCATTTAATGAATAAGTGAAGAATAATCTCTCTGAACGTCTCTGTCCACCAGATGATGAGAAGAATACCGTGGCCCTCAGCCCTGCCTGCTCTGATACCCAGAATCCTTTTCTGCTGCTGTCCAATGTCTCAACAGTGCTTCCTCCACTGTCCCAGACCAGAACGCAACAGCTCGCGGACAGCTTGCAGGCCCAGGTTAGTCAAGCACTTGTAGAACAGAAGGGTTCCTACTTTTCCTTCTGTGGCAGATGGATGCAGCATTGATTTCATCTGAAATCCCATCTGATTTGAGAAATCTGTAACCCTCCCTTGCCCTGCCATCTGCTTGACGATATCCTCCAAAATATTTAATTGTCAGGATTCCCACGATCTTGGAAAAGTCATCGAGAATCTAAAATAATCTTGATTGTAGTCTGTAGTGAATGAGTAGTTGATTTGAAAAGCTTAAGGGAAGTTTAGGTACTGTTTCCGAAATTATTTGGCTTTTTATATATATATATATATATATATATATATATATATATATATATATATATAATGCATGCAATATTAATTGTGATAACTTGGAATTGTTGTACATTTAAAAATTGAATTTGCCATGCAACAGTACAATTAAAATGAAATCATAAAGGGGAAAAATGATAAAAATACAATTATGAAATAGCCTAAAGAAACTGCACCAGATAACATCCTTTATGCATTAATAAAATGAAAAATAAATAAGTACAAAAAACATGGATATGGTTTGCATCAAATACTACCCCAAAAATTTATATTTTGCTCTAAAATATTTAATTGGCTAAAAATTGCGCTCTATTTTAAAATTACTATGTAAAAAAATTGTGGAAAACTGGAAAAGCCATAGAAATGAATTTGTCTGAAGCTGTGGGAATTCTGTATATATGCTGTCATTGTGGAGAGATCTTCCCTGCTTTGTGTCCTCTCTGTCTTTACATATATGATCATACACAAAAATACACACAAATGCTGTATTTCACTGCTCTCAGCATTTGTCTTTTCAGCTTTTCCCCAGGCTTTTGATTCATTAACTTTTTACCTCCTTTTCTTCTGTGTCCCTGTTTCTTCCTTTCTGTCCAATCATCCATCTGTCATCTGTATTCTTTCTTTCTCTTTCTTTACCTCTCTATTTCTATCCTCTCCCCTCATTTCCTTTCCAAAGAGCTCAAACTCATGGGGTTCAAAGCACAAGTCAAGACGGAAAACCAAAAAGCAGAGAAAGTCATCGACAGTATGTAACTCCACCCTGATAACAACATTTAATCAGAGAGGGCGAGCGAGAGAGTGTTTCTGTCTGTGGACCGGTTTCTCTCTCTTTCTCCTAAACTTCAACACTAATCTTTGTTTTTTTAACACACAACTTACAGGCCACTTTTTTAACATCCTTGTAAACTCTGAATTTATTTTAAGCTTGCATTCATTTTTTTAATCTTGTGGAGGTGTTATAATGCTTGTTCCCACTCTTAGTTTTGTGTTTCTTTTCAGTGTCTTTTTGTTTTACAAGTCGTCGCATGCTGTACAGATGATGGATGTCAGATGCTGTGAATGCGATCTCTTTTTAATTGTTGAGATATACAGACCTGTGCATTACAGGACAATGATATTAAAACATGAATTTGCTTAAGATTTTCTCTTCCCACAGTCCAGTCGAGTACCTGTAGGGGCGGCAGTTGCTCATCAAAATCTCAATGACCTCATCATGATACATGGTATTCCACTGCAGCAAAGGAACCTGGGGACACTGGACCGAATAACTCAGTAGGAGAAGAAATAAACACACCCTTTACAACCTTTACTATTCAGCACTGTTGTTTAGTGTTGTGATGTTGCAGGAATTGGTCCAAACTAGAGGTCGGATGATGTAATATTTTGCCTGTCCAGACAACAAGGCATAGGAGAAAGCCCTCTAGTTCCTCCCATAGGAAGAAACAGGCAAACATACAAAATCCAGGATATTGGAAATTCCAATTTTATTTTTAATGTTTTTGAAAGACGTCTCATACTCACCAAGGCTGCATTTATTTGAGCCAAAATACTGTAAAAACAGTGATATTGAGAATTAATATTATTTCCTTTTTTTTTTTATAGAAAATGAATTATTTACAAGAACCAATATTTGCTTGTGTATCCGAATACAGTGGTTTATAGTTTGTTTTTGCATGCAACCAGCAAAGACAACACAATTGAAAGACTTGTTGACTGTTTAGTGTCTTCCATGTTGTTTTTCAGTACTTAGTCTTATTCAGACCGCAGACTCTGGCAGAACATCAGTTCAAACTATTTCCATAAATTATTGGTGAATAGATTATTTCTATGGCTTTTTTTAAATGAATCTTTCAATGATCCTCTGTATTTGTCTGACCGTAGGGACTCCGAGGAGAAAGTGTCTCATCGTCCCGGCTCTAGTGTCGTTCCCACCAGTAAACCTCGACCACGCCGTGCACTGGAACAAAGCACCTCCTCTTTGACCCGCCCCCCTCAGTCGGCACGGCGACGGAACCCGCCCCCTCGCACTCTAATGCCATTGACATCCAGTGTAACACAGCCCATCACGACTGGCTCCATGGAAGAGGTGGTTAGAGGCACAAGATTGTAAGAGCACTACGCATCGTAACTCGTACACTGTTTCCCAAAAAGTGATTCTCCTGCAAAAGTGTGTGTCTGTGTGTGTGTGTGTGTTTCAGGACGACCGTCGGTGATCGTTTGGCCTCACCTCCAATGCATCTCAGTAGAAACACACTCCTCCCTCCCATTGGTACAGGAGACACAGAACACACATACTCCGGACAGCACTCACGGCTTACGCAGGTGCTGTTTATATAATACACAACCTGACATTACTAATAGTTTTTAGATGAATAATTAAAATAACAATGAAATAACTGTTTTCTGTTTAAATATATCTTAAATGTAATTTATACCTTTGATGGTAAAGCTGAATTTCCAGCAGCCGTTACTCTAGTCTTCAGTGTCACATGATCCTTCAGGAATCATTCTCATACACTGATTTGTTGCTCAGGAAATATAATATTATCAATGTTCTCTAATATTTATGTATATGTATGTGTTTATGTATAATATATTTAACATATTTATATACTGTACATGTGAAAACATCACTATTATTTTAGTATCACTGAAATGCTATTAAGTTTGACTAGTTGACTTAATTTTTCTTATAGTAATTTTTTTTTTACTTGTTTACTGGTATATGTTTTTTTCTTTTTTCTTTCAGTGTTAGTTATTTAGTACTTAATTTCAAACTAAATGAAAATGAGAGATTGCCTTTGTCACTATTATTTTATTTCCGCTAACATGTATTTTATTTCAGCTAATAAAAAGGTGTTTTATTTATTTAGAGGTCTTAGTTTAACCTTGGTTAACCATGAAAGCGTGTGTGTTTACAGAAGCAGAGAGGCTCCTCGAGTCGTGCACACAGTGCAGTGACCAATGAGAGTGTCGGACTGCAACCCCGAGACAAACTGCACCTGCTCGATGTGTTTTCCAGACCCAACACCACACACACATTTAGGGTGAATCTTTCCTGCACATGAATACAACACACGACCTTTAAACTTCCTCCTGACCCTCATCATGTGTATTTATCTGTGTACTGTGTATCATGGCAAAACTTTGTTTGCAGTCAGACACCCCATATCAGCGTTCATTCACTGGAATAGACAACATTGGGCAGGGACGACCTGGCAGAGCGTCTGTTGGTGTAGGTGGGTGCATACAAACACACATCAGATGTATAGAGGAACATTATAACATTATAAATTGTCCCATTGACTGTATTTGGGTGTGTGTGCGTGTGTGTAGATTCTCTGGGAATTGGTGTGACTGGAATCAGTCTGGGCATCAGCAGCTCCTCCTTCATAGATTCTTTTTCCCATCATCCCCTTGGTCACTTCCCAAATGAGCAAGAGGAGGAGCCAAATGCTAAAGCTCCACCCCCAGGTTAGTGAGAATCAGTTTTAATGGGCATTTTTGCATTATTTTGTAAAATAAAGGTAAACAATAATTAATGTACAGAAAGAAAAACAAAACATAATTGTATTTTTGTCATTATAAACTACAGTAGATTTGTATTTCTTGAAGGAAACACCAGTACTTGCAAAATCGGTTGTAGGTTTTCTGTGTAAACTTTATTTGCAGTGTTAATTTGGCTATAAATAGTTAAATAGATATAAGAAAGAAAAGTCACGATGACAGTGAAATTTGATAATTAAGTGCTGTTCAGTAGTTTTGGGTGCATAAGATTTTCTTGAAGTTTCTTATGTTGCATTTATTTGACGGAAAATACTGAAAAAACTGCAATACTGTGAAATATCATTACAGTTTAAAATAAATATTTTCTATTTTAATGTATTTTTACATTGAATTTATTCCAGTGATGCCAATGCTGATTTTCATTAGCGATGACAGTACTTCGGTCTTCAGCGTCATATTATCAACAATTGTGCTGCTTAATATTTTTGTGGACACTGTGATTTTCAGGACTCTTTGATGAATATAAAGTTCTAAAGAACAGCATTTATTTGAAACAGAAACATTTTGTAATAATGTTAAAGTGTTTACTGTCACTTTTGATCCGTTTAATGCACTGTTACTAAATAAAAGTATTCATACTGACCCCAATAAAAACATGCTGACCATAAACTTAATCGATAATGGAAATACTAGAAAGCAGGCTAACAATAATTCAGCATGCTAATATTAATTTTGCTGTTGCTGTCAACTCTGAATATATAAACAAAATTAGGATACCAAATCCTAAAATGAAGTTTGTTTCAGCTGAATTAATAGCATAAAAATGTGGAAAATAAAAATATAATAGGAATCTGTATCAGAAGATCAGAAGCCTTGCATGCACTGTAATAAGATTTATATGCTTGGGCTCAACAAATTGGCCTTTCTTAGTACTTTATATTTTCCAATATTACATATTTTTTTACTTGAAGAATAATGATGAAAGAGTGAAATGTAGAAAGCAAGTCATTTATTGTCAATGCATTATTTAATATCTATGATTAATCAAGTACCGCACTCTGACTAAAATGTGTGAGTGCAAAAAGTCCAAACTTTTTCTTAAGATGGAACGTCCTAAACCTTACAGAAAAATAGTCTTTACAGACTTACAGTACATTTGTACTACAAATACGGAGTGTGTATTTACAAACTCATCGAGAATATAAAAACGGACCTGATTGGATTTAGCATAAAATTCAAATCATTTTGGTAGGAGAATCACTAAGAATATAAGAGTACCTTTAAATGCATAAACCTAGTGTTCACACTTTGTCTCTCTCTCTCTCTATTACTACACCTAGTGTCTGTTCCAGCACGGTCCCACAACAGAGGTGCTTCGACGGCACGCAGTAGCAGACCAGGGCTTTAACACAAACACACTTACACACACATACAGTCTCCCTCACATTCTTGAACCAAACACACCTCGGCACTGATGCAACTTTTCTTCAGTACTGACCGGCGCTTTATACGTCTGCTGGACTTTTGTACAACACGCCGTTTGGGCGTGAACTTTATTTATGACCGCTGTTGTTATTATTAGAAGTATCGTTATTCATGTTGATGTTTGAAATTTTTCTAAAACCTTATTTTTGTATATTGGATATTCAGCTTTATATGGCTGCCAAATACAGGAAACTGTCTTTCCCTTACATCTGTAGATGTACTGTACATGCTGTACTGTATGGAGTAACAACTTTTGGTTTTCCCTAAAAATGGCTCAATGAAGCCTACATGGAGTTTCTATGCAGGTTCGTTCAAGCAGGGTGTTAAATTGCCTGAATGTTGCCTCACCGGTGTGTTCAGGACCCTGTTGGATCGTGTGAACCTGCTATAGAAGATTATACTATTTATATCCTAGATGGATATTCCATTGTGATGCAATTCCACCATCTTCATCCACTATCATGGACCGTAGGTGTGTAAGAATTCAAAGTCTTTATATCATGATTCCGTGGTCATGTAATTTTCAAAAGCATTATAACATTCAAACTGACTCCAAGGTCTTATTCAGTGTAGAACCACCATGACCCTGTTTTTCAAAAGGAAACATGAATACACTGAAATTCTGGAAGTACACCTGCAATACAAGAGTGGGCCAGTACAACTGTACAGCTTGCGTAATGACGGTTGAAAAGAGGATTTCAAGTTTCAAGAAAATAAGCCATAAGTCCCACAAGCCATACAGATTTGGCAAGCGACGGACAGGCTGGTGTTTATTCATTATTACATATATAAATAGAAACGCACACAAAGACTGCAGGGTTTGTTCAAATAAGTGTACTGTATCTTTTTTGTTGTTGGCATTAAGTGGATTTGGTTCCTTTGGTGCCAGGCAATCCTTAAATATTTAACACTGACTGGTGAAGCTCATTTTGGCGTACCATTTTACTGGCAGATATTAAATGTGGCTCTTACAGGTCTGTAATGTTTATGTGGCAGCTTCACTGTAAAAGCATTTATTGAAAACGTACAGACTCTAACTTAACATTTGCATTTCTCCGATTTGATTAACGTGTTGATCTCAGTGAGTGAATATTGCTTCTAAACAACTTTTTTTTGTTTTTGTTTTTCAATCTGGAGAGTATCAAGCTCAAATCATGTATGATGAGTGTACAGGCCATCAAAATGTTTGATGATCAAAGAGATGGATTCCTCTATAGCCATACCGAAGGGGTGTCACGGGAAGACATCTCTTCGTACCCCAGCCTAACGCCTCCGCCTCTAAGACAGAGCCAACTATTCATCACTCAGCTCAGCAAGGACAATCTAGAGTTGCAGAAGTTGTAGCCATATTTGACTCCTAGACTTTCTTTGTCATTGGACAGAGGTTTCTTGATTTCCAGAAGACATTCTGCTGTCTGACCACAGAGTTTCATTGCTGCTGATTTGAGTGGGCAGATTTCAAGAAGCCATGTCACCTGGATCAACAGACCACGCTGGTCTATTAAACACGGATGCAGATCTTTTGCAAGCGGACATATTTCCTGTGTGGAAATAATGGTTTATCTGCTCTATGTCTGGTGGAGATGACAGTGCTGGATGGGAGTGTGTGTGATTGTGTGTGTGTGTGTGTGTGTGTGTGTGGAGGTGACAGTTCTTGGCAGGTGTAGCACTGCTCTATTTACGATTTCCCTTAAATGTTTACCTCTGTAACTAAAATGAGAATGGCAATCGAAAAATAAAAGTTAATTATTCGAATAATATGGTGTTTTTCTTTTTGTCTTTTACACTGTAACAGTACTGTACATTCATGTGTTTGTATCTCAGTAATTATACAGTTTATAGTTAACTTCAGTATTCTCTAGCAGTTGTATTGTACAGTATGTTGATTTCAGATACCTGGTTCAAAACGCTGTGAAATTAGAATTCTATCCTCATCATAGTTTTGCTGAACTTTAAAACCACTTTTCTACATTTTACATGTAAACAATTCATAAAATATTAATATTTGATGAGTGAAACAAGGTTTTGATGATTATTCTGATAATTTGTTTTGATAGTTTAAATGTAATCACGTAAATTATTATTATTACTGCTTTTTATAACATGACTGATGACCATATGCAATTAATTTGATAAGGACATTAACCATTGCACACGCGTTTATTAATAAATAAGACTTGTTTCAGTCGACTTAAATGGATAGTTTGGCCATATACTGTATGTCGTCATTTAATCACTCTTGCATCATTCCCATCAAACCTGAAATACTTTTTTTCTCTCTTTTAACTAGCCTTTGAAAACTTGTTGCCACCCACTGTGGGAAATCCAACAGCCGTTTAGGGTTCGTTCCTCCTTTGGACAGCAGATGGAGCCACTGGCACACTTTTGATGTCTGGGACTGCAGCATTCAAAGTTCTTCGTAAATATTTTTAATAAATTCAGTCCATTTTATATCAGGAGCCTGAACAGCCATTGCCCTTGATGAATGTCAAAGTGTGAAACATCTACAGATCATTTTCATGTCTGGTTGTTAACTGTGTTTTTATTAGTGCGCAGAAGCGCAGCACAATAATCATATCACAGACAACGAAGCAAACTGCTAACTCGTTTTTCCCTGCTGCATGCTTTAGCAGAGCATAATCAACACACTGACTTCACACATCTCTCGCTCGCTCTCTCTCTTTCCCATCCTTCACTTGGTGTCTTTCTCTGATACCCTACTGGTGGCAGATTGAGAGATCTGATACAGCTCTGTTTAGCACTGGTGCTCAAAGGCCTCCGGCTGTTTCTCTTGCATATTTTGGCACGGTCCTCTTTTGTGTAAGAGATGAGAGAGATTCTGTTATTCAGACACCCATTACTGTATAATTAACAACAGACAACAACAACACACACATTAGTACAGGAATAAAGTCAATTAGTCTTTGCTGGTGTGAGCTTGGTCTCACCTCTCTTGGTATTTGTGTGTCTGTGTGTTGGCATATTATATTATGTCTTTCAGTGGTCACATTCGACCTTCACTGCACCAGATCAAGGCCCCCATTAGTTCCCTCTCTGGCCTTATATTGGCTTTCCTGTGGCGTTATATCTCTCCATTGAGTCCTTCTCCACTGAGAGCAAGATTCTGAGATGTCCACTCAACATTCACTCCTGGTTCTCACCGTCTTGCTGTGGTACTTAATTGGAAGTCCCCAGCGTCTCATAAGATAGACGTCGAACACATATAGCATCCCTGGTTCCAGTTCACCAACCACTGCTGTTGTGACTGCCCGCCGTGGGTCCAGCTCCTGGAAATACTTACAGAAGACTCTCTCATCGGCAGGACGGGACTCTGGGTCGACGCAACGATCAGTTGCGGTGTGCTTGCTGTCGAGTGGGATCTGCCGCCGATAAATGCAATAGAGACTCCGCTCTTCGGTCCCCATCCAGGCCAGAGTGATCGAGTTGCAGGTCCGCAACTTGTTGAAAGACTTAATCTGTAGTGTGGTGGGAAACACCGGCATGGCTCGGCGGTGGTACGCTGACGATGCTTGCATTTTGAGACAGAATTTGGACTTTTTTGGAATCACCTTTAGGAATCGTCGATGAGGAACCTGGAATTAAGGCCTGGAGCTGGATGAGGTATGAAGGGGCACCGTGCAACCATATCTGGGCAAGCTGATGTCCCACCTCCTGAGATGTCAAAGTCTGTCCTTTACTGGAGACGGTGACTTTGACTTTACTAGTGCCGTTACAGGTATGCAAGGTAAGCAGGCCATTTTGTTGCCACCCGCGAGGTTTAAATAGGAACTGATCCCCCTGTAGACTGCTTGCTTCCCAGCTCAGGGTGACCCATTTGACCTGGCCTTCCCGTAAGGATGTGATGGCTGATCGAGCCTCCTCATGCGTACGGGCGAAAGTGCCGGTGTAGGCCACACTCGTGCCATTAACCCTGTCCACTATGAACACATCAAAGTAGTACTGTGTATTCGGAAGCAGGTCTGAAACCGTGCACACACTTTCAATGTCCCTGCACACACACCCAGTGTCCTCAAACTTGTCAGTCGTGGATGATTCATGATCCTTGAGGGCATTTGGCTGCCGCCACCACCAATCTTTACTTGTTGCCCACACAATCTCTTTGCTTTGTTTGTCCCTCCTTTGTCTCTTCTGCATACTCTGTATCTCCTTTCGGATTCCCTCATGAGCAGCGCAAAGATTTCGGTAGTTATGTTTGTGGTTGACTAAGACACAATATTCACGATGTGGCCGGTGACCATCTTTAACAGCTATAGATGAGCTTGGAGCCCAGTTTAAGGTGACACTGGTCATGCCCACCCCCAGCGTGTGCACTCTGGGGTCCGTTGGCAGTTCAGGGAAAGCCCCCGAGGGACCAGGACCTTCGTGGAGGTATGCTGACACCTGCGTGTCCTGTTCGTTTGATTTCAGCCGCAGGATGTAGATGGACGCTGGAGCGTTGGCAGGACCGGTGTAGGTGTCTACAGCATTGCCGGTGTAGGTGTAAATCCTAACCTCTCTTCCAGAACCTCTCCACCAAACCTCAGGCATGCTCTTCTTGGAGCTCCCTGCAGAAACGAAGCATTTCAGATCAAGATCCAGCATTTTCAACAGACGGCTCTTATGAAAAGAGTGCAAAAACATTTGGGCAGCATGCACGGATAAGTTTGTATTTTATGCAAAACATCATTACTTTTGTCGGTACACTTTTAGAGAGAATGTTTGGTAATAAATGTGAATAATTTAAAGGTGTAGATGGGGACCCCTGAGTTCACAGTCTAAATGATTTATATGTCACTTTATGACTTTATAATGCTGCTTTGCCTGCCAGACTTACTTTCAGAACATGCGCATGATTACGAAAGCAGAGTGCAAAAATGTAGTCACCATAGAACGCAATGCAAAAGCAAATTGTAGTTTAGCTGTATGTGGATATAAACAGTCTGTAAAACTGTAAAGCTGAAAGTGAATCATTCATAAAGTTATTGTCTCTCAAATGAAAGAGTCGACTCTGAATCGCTTAAACTAGTTGTTTTACATTTGAATACGCTTTACGCAAAGTACACACATCACAAATTGCCACATCCATTTCCGACAAGCGCTGTAAGCAGTAGACCAATCACAACAGACTGGGTCATCGGACCAATCATAGCAGAGTAGCCTCACCCAAAGGAGGGGTTCGGAAAGATGAATCTTCGAACAAATAAATTTAAAAGCATATTATAAGAAAATAATGCATATTATAAGAAAGTGTTCGTTGACCTTGCATGTATGTAAACCTGTTGTTGGGGACTCCCAAAATCGAATTAGAAATCTTTCAAATAGCATAACAGGGCCACTTTAATAAATGCTATACATGTTTTTCTTTGTAAGCTCACAATACCTAATTCATAAACTAATGGTAACAAACAGACTTTCATTGTAAAGTGTTACTAAAAATTGTAATTAGAAACAGACGTCAGTGTTCTTTGTTTCTGTTAGAATTTTTTTTTCTTTCTCGTCTTCTCTCTGTCAGGGAAAGCTTGGAGATTTAGAGATGGATAAGAGGAGAATCTTCTGTCCACAGAGATCCTAAAGCAACACAACAGCAATTTTACACCTGCTAATTAAATCAGTGTGCCTCAAAAGCCTCTGAGGGGATGTAACCCATTGGATATAAAAACCCTGAGTTGTCTGTTAGCCCGTTAGCCCTGGTTAGGCCTATGCCAGCACTCCCAAATACAAACATACATGTACGTGTTTGCATGAATGCACAAATATATCTTCAAGCAGGCACGTCCATTAATCCATTAATAAGCATACACACACAAAAACTCACAGTGTGCTTTCTTAGGTGGTTTATCCTTCAGGGTCCGAACAGCCAAGCTCCATTCGATGGGCACTGCACAGGGGCTCACAGTAACAGACAGCAAATCGGCTTTCTTCTTTAGTGTGAAATACAGTCTGAAACACAGATCAGTATCTGTATGTATTAGACACAGCAAATATGATGTTTGGTCTAATTATTCGTAAGAGCTTCGAAAAAATCTATTTTATTTTCCATAGATTAACCATTCATCATAGATTAATCGGTCTAACAGTCTCCTTTACCAATATGCACAAGCCAAATTGTGTCTCATTAAGATAATCTAATTTAATCTATTTGTATTCCTCATGTTTTAAACAACAAACTTTTAACTGTCACTTAACATCTCCTGAGACTTTATATCTCACAGTGTGGCTATATTTCTTATTTTAAAAAAATCCTGTTTTATTTTTAACTTTTAACTATTTTTAAGCTGAAACAGACTTCCATAAAAGACCCTCTATTTAAATTAAGCTGCAAAAATATTTTGTTACAAAATCATTGGATTTTTGACATCAGAAACCCAAATAATTTAACTCATGACTGCCAACATTTATGAATAAACACCTATTCAGTGTTCATAAACTTGATCCACTCAATCATATTCTAATTTCTAGACACCAGAGTAAAAATAAGAGTAAAATTTAGAAATGTCCAGCCAACCTTATGTGCTGTTCCTGAATATCATTTAGAAGGATCTCAACTAGAGCTGTCAAATCGATTAATCACGTTTGTATTTATATATATATATATATATATATATATATATATATATATATATATATATATATATATACACATATATATACACACAGTACATACACATATATTATGTAAACAAACTTTTATTTTGGATGTGATTAATCATGATTAATTGATCTCAAACTAAAATTTTCAACAAAGCCTGACCATTTCAATACGATCGTTTGAGTGAAAATTCTCTGTATTGTGAACATATGGCATTTATATTGTACTAGGCAGTAAACAGACTTGTGAGAAGACAGCTGATATTCTTTTCTTATGTGAATAGGGTATTTATTTTAAAATAATAGTTTGCTTAAATTTGTTTTATTTGATCATAATTTACTCACCCTCATGTCGCTACAAACCTTTATGCCTTTTTTCTGTTGAGTATAAAGGAGATATTCTGTGAAATGTCTCAGTGTTTTTTTGTCCAGTGGAATTCAATGATCACCAAAAGTGTTTGGTTACCAGCATTCTTCAAAATATCTTGTTTTACGTTCCACTGAAGAAATACATTTGTACAGGTTTAGAACGACATGTATGTGAGCAAATGATGACAGAATTGGTCTTTTTGGATGAACTATCCCTTGCATTATAATAGTCAAAGAGAGGGGAAAAAAAGTGGTTATTAAAAACAACATTATGACTGTTTTGGAACAAAACAAAGCACTGACATTTTTAAAGCACCTCGGGGGGGATTAAAAGAATTCTAAAAAGTTTATGACAAGTTTATGTCTTTAAACAACATGCCGCAGAGCTTCCTTGGAGACTGTTTGACTGCTGTTGTTTGCACAGCTTTGTCTGCTAATGAAGGTGAAGAGAAACAAAATTAATTACTCCAGAATGACTGATCCCTGATAAGCTTCTATTGATTCTTCGCCGTCGTTTAGATATGCATCTCCACAAACCCTAATGTTCACAGATCACAGCTGATGCCAGGTGCAGCATCACTGTAGCGTGCTCTGCTCAGGCAGGAAACACATTCAGTCTCCCTCTGTGAATAACATCACACTGGCCAGAATCTGGTGAACCTCCCTCGGTGCATTCTGGTAACACCAGCCATTTGGCAAGCGCCACTTCCTCTGACCTTGAAACCCTGCTTGTGCTGCTGCCTTCAGTCAATGGTTTTCTGCATCTTCAAATGCTCATTGAATTATCGTTATGGAAATAGTCAGACATTAGATTTAAGACTTAGCGTTTGTTTAATGTGATTTGGATCTCTTATTTGCATGTGACTAGCACACCAGCATGGCACATTATCATAATATTGATTTCATCTTCTGGTAATCAACTTTGGTTTAACTTTGCCCTTGAGAACAACAACAAATACAACAACAAAAAGGGGCCATAGTTTTAGTTTGATCGATTACTGGCAGGTACACTTCAGGTGTGTCCATCCCTGTCCTTTTAATCCAATTAAAGGGTAGAGAGTTTTGTGTGGAAGGCACAGTTACAATCTTTTAATCAATTAATTAATCAGCTCCTGCCCCGCGACTGTGCATTGAGATCATTCTGTACTTTTCTCTCTTTCTCTCTTTCTCGCGCTCAGTCTGAAGCCTGACACCTCTGTTACGGGTGAGGGAGCAGTTCTCACTGTGATTCTCACTGGCTAGTGTTGCTAATGGAAAAATAAAACTGCAGTTTTAGCTGCTTGAATTCAGTGGGTTTGATATGGAGGAAAATCTGTGTCATAATTTTAAGGCCATTAAGAAGAATCAATCAGACAGGAGGGAATAACTGACCTATCATTGATTTCAGAATGTCACGAAAATAGTTTGTGTTGCTAGTAAAAGCGTAATGTCTTTACTACAGAATGTTTACAAGGGAAATATTGTAATATATTTTCACATGGCCTAAGTTTTAAAAATCCTAAAAAAAATCCACTGGATCACCCCCCTCCCCCCCAAAAAATGTTTTAATATTTTCTTTTAATTATTAATATTTTAAATTAGCTTTTGTTTTTATGTTCCATGTTCCATTTATAATATTTATTTAAATCTTAAAGTTATTTTTATTTCAGTTTTAGTAATTAGCATTTTTTTCATTCAAAAGTTTTCAACTTCAAAGGTTTTTCAATTAATATTAATATTTTATTTCATTTCAATCGTCAAAAAGAAAAAAAAAAGTTTTAGTTTTAGTTAACAATAATAACAATGATTATAAAAAGGCAGCTGCTTCCATGTGTACTGAACAAACTATAAAACTTATAAAATAGTGAACAACAGGAATATTATAAATGTGCAATATTGAATAATAATATCAAGAAATATTTACAAGACTATTAAGTAAATACTGAATATTTTTCCCATGCAGCATTAGCACATTGTGACCTCCTGGGTGTTTGAATCTCCACTCCACTGCTATAGACAAGAGATATTATGTGTTTTCCAGACGAGTCTAGTCCCTGCTAAGTGATCATGCAGGATAAGTGATCTCTCTGGAGGACTACAATGTTGATTTAAACTCTTCCACTCTTCCATTTCTTCACTACTCCAGTTAGAAGCAGCAAAATACAACCATTGTTTCTCTTCCATTCTTGTCTGATTGGTACACTTGGCCCATTTAAGTGTACCTGCCTCTTACTGGAGAAATTGTGTTTATTTCTTCTGTCGGGTTTTACCTGCGAGTGTGTCCTTTAGGCAGATGTACTGGTGTGACCCTGTTTTCACTCAGCCATGTTGTGGGGTGTAATGTCACTTCATTTTCAGGTGCCAAGGCATAGATTGTGCCGGGGCCAGAAAAGAGGGCCATGGCCAGGCAGAGACACCACGAGAGAGCCATCCTTGTCAACACAAAAACGGCCGCTCACTTACACTCGTCTGGAAAACAGAGAATGTCAGTTTAAAACAAGAGATAAAACCTTTCATAATGTGCTTCTGAATTCCCATACTTAGTATGTACTAAACTGTATTAAGATCTTTAGGGACTTCTTTACATGAAGTATGTGCTTGAGATCTGAGCATATACTACATCCGCCATGTGCACTGTCCTTTGACCATTATGTTATCCCTTCGACCCATGACATACTAATTATAAATAGTTAGAAAAAATTTGCAAAACTGATGTTTAATTTTTGAGAGTGAACAAAACAATAATTTACCTAGAAAACGATTTGTTTTTTTGACAAATTACTGTTAATATTCATAAACTGTAAGTCACTTTGGAAAAAAGCTTTAAATGTTTTTGCTATGGCACTTGAAATAAGACTGAGATTGAGTTTTTTTAACATTAACATAAGAATCTGATGTTCCACAGATGTTCACAATCTTCGCAAATGTAGTATCATTCAGATAAGGTTCATCTACCACTGTTCTATTCATATGACATATTTTCATTTGCATACTATTTAAAGAAAAAAATGCATAAGTGTACAGACTGGTGAAAAGTTGATTTACCGTATCTTGTCAGTCCATTTATTTAGATTACAAACGGCTCATGCTTGGCTTATGAAAGCTGCAAGACAAATGAGGACATCTGGAAGTTTCATAGGAGCTGATATTACAGCAGATTTTCTTTTACTTTATCTCATTTCACTAAGTGTAAATCCATCATACTTAAAACATCTGCCTTGTCCTTGATGTGAAAATTAAGAGATAAACTTCCAAGTTAAAATTAAAATTAAGTTAAAAAAAATTCTGAAACCTGTCAAAATCCAACATTGACGGCAGAAACTCACATTCCCAGCTAAATCCTGGGATAGATCTGGACTCAGGATGACGTGTTAGATGACAGTGCTGTTATTTATCTCCCAAGGTCCTGACAAACTGACTTGTGTTTCTACCGACATTCAGCGCAAAGATTATTCATTACGGCTGACAAGCAAAGAACAGAGCTATCAGTCAGTCAGTTGATTCTCACACTCCATCTGTTGTGAGGGCAAGATGAGAGAGAGAGAGAGAGAGAGAGAGGGAGGAAAACGTGAGAGGATGAGGGAGAGAAAGTTAGCCTCATTCCAGCTGATGATTCATTGATAGCAGGAAACATTTGCCTTTATTCATAGGGAATTATTTATATAAGCAAGGAAAATTTGCTATCCGCTAGAACTCAGTGCTCTCTGCTTTGACACTCCACACAGAGACGAGAGCGGCACTTCAGCGATGCCTGGCAAACACACTTGAATCTATGGCTCTATTTTTAACAGGCGACATCAAATTGGTTTACCGTGGAAATGTAATTAAACTCCTCTCATTATGTATGAACAGCAGGCTGCTTTGGTTGTATAAAAATCCATCGACAAAGAGAACAAACCCAACCAAAACAGCACCTGGGGGTAATCTGAACACTGCCGGGCGGCGGCTGTGGGGGAGAGTTGACGAAGTTTGAAACTCTCAGATGTTCAGTCGGTGTTTATCTGCAGCTGATGGGCCCAGTGATGTGAGTTCACGTCCCAGGGGAGAGAGAGGCTGCGATCAAAGCCGTCATGCTGAAAAGTGTCCCCATAACAACACGAATGGTTGTCGCTGGGGGAACGTGGCCCCGTAGATCGGATGACAGACGGTGGAGTGAACGCGTTTGAGACGCTACGCGCTCTTATCACCCAGCCTCTGCTCTGATCATGACTGCTGAACAGGCCCTCATTAGAAACAGAGGAGAAGGATGGAGGGGGTGGAAAAGAAGGAGGCAAGGAAAGCGTGAAGGGAGGCGAGAGAGAGCGAGATGGGAGCGGGAAAATGTCCAGGAAGATGAAGAGAGGGATTAAGAAAGGTGAAAAGAAGACAGTGAAGGTGAGAAAGAGAGGATCGGAAGGGGAAAAAAGAGGTAAAGGTCAGAGTGAAGGAGGGAGGAGCCGGGAGGAGAAAAGGGATGGAAAGAAGTGTAGAAGAAAAATGGAAGACAAAACTGACACGTCCACATAAATGTGAACGTGAAAAAGAGCTGCACAGATAGTCATTTAACCTCCGAGTTAGTGAACCCCAAATGAGGTAAATATTTTGCATTAAAAAAATGCAAATATCTCCTCCCAAAATATTTTGCATTAAGAAAAAAAAAAAAAAAAAAAATCTTTATGCAAAGTATTATTTCTCATGGTTTTACTTGCCCATGTGTTTATAGGACAGCCTGTGCGTCCAGTAAATCTCACCCCAGTTTTATATCTCTCTTTATCTCTCAGTCTCTGTTTACTGTGATCTGTGAGCTCGTATTACTGTACACACTCCCTTGCGCTCTTGATTTGTTGGAGAGCTTGTTGATGGCATTGGTGGCTGTGGTGTCATGTGACACATGCTCTTTGCAGGGGTCCTGACTGTTCCCAGGCCAGCCAGATATAAAGAGAGAGAGAGAGAGAGAGAGAGAGAGAGAGAGAGAGAGAGAGAGAGAGAGAGAGAAAGGTGAGAGAGGTGGAAAAGAGAAGAGGAAAGACAGAAAGGGACTTCAAACTTGAATGGTATAGAATGAAAACTGAGAACTTGTGCAAAATGTGGGCCATAAGGGGGAAAATAGACAGAGATGTGCTCAGGCGAGAGAAAAAGAGTTTAGTGAAAGACTGAATGAGATTATGGATGGAGCAGAAATATATTATGGTTGTGAATTTAGGATCTAATTGTCGACTTCAAGAAGTCAAGTAACACTAATTTGCTTGGTCTTTTTTCCTTGCTGTCTCTGTCTTACTATCCAAATGTAATTAATTCATGGCCATGTAATTACAATGCTAACACAGCAATATAATGCCCATATTTACAAAGGAAATGTTATCATAAAATCTAACAAAATTAAACTTTTTATATTTTTATACATTTTTTATACATTTTTATATATGTAATATTATATTAATGGTTTTTAATGGTTTTTAGATTTTATAATATAACATTTTTTATCAGATTTATTCAAATATCTTATGTTTTTAGATTTTATAATCGATTTTTTTAGGTAAGATTTCAGTGTCATCAGATTGACACAATACATTTTTTTTTTTTTTTTTTGTATTTTCAGATATTGTGATTCAGTTTGAGTTTCATCCACACTATGAGGAGTTTGTGAGCGCTGTTCTGGATTTCCCTGAAACTGAAACAACATCTCAAACCACAGACATCTCACCGCTGTACTTATGGGCTATTTAGTGGTCAAAGAAACACGAGTCAAGACACACGCATAGAGGGGATGATCCCAGTCTCATGTAACAAAGTAAGGGGGCAAATAGAGATATAATAGATAGAAAATAGAGATTGAAGAAAGAGGTCTCCTGTATTAATAAACATTTATACTTTTTTCGTTCAAAACAACTTGCATTATTTCTTTGATTTTAACAGAGAACTGAACCCATGACTTTGGTGTTGCTATTGGTATTGCTATGGTTGTTGAGTCCCTGACAAGTAATCACAGACACACAAACATACAATCGCATGTACTTACCTCAGCCAGTGCTCAGGACTTACACTCTGAAGAAAGATAAGAGGAGAGGTGAAGAAGTAAACGTGTCAGATGTCTTCTGCACTGAAGCTCACAGAGTCACAGTAACTCCCCTGTCCTGCTGGAGTCCTGAAGATAGAGGTAAAACAAGAGAAAAAGAAAAGCCCTCCCACCCTTCTCCTCTCCTCTTTCTCCCTTATTCTCTCTCTTCTCTTGTTTCCTCTCCTTTTCTCTCCTCTGTTTTCTCCCCCCGACCCAGATCGGTGCAGTCTGATAACTGAGGCGCTAGTCAAACAGACACATGCGCATGTGGACTGTGTGTGTGTGTGTGTGTGAGAGAGAAGAGATAGATGATGGATAGAAGGATGGAGAAAGTGTCTGGTGAGGGCTGCCACTGTAAGAAGTGTGGTAGTGTGTGTGTGTGTGTGTGTGCAGTAATTGCAGAAAGAACTGGGGAGGGTGTATGGAGATGTGTGTGTGTGTGTGTGTGTGTGTGTGTGTGTGTGTGTGTGTGTGTGTATGAAGATAACGGATGTGTTAATTACATTTGGGGACCCACACCAAAGAGAGTTTCCATTAATTCTCATAGAAACCCAAACCATAAACATCTTAATTAAAAACTAATTTAATTTAATTTAAATAAAAAAATATTTTTTAGATTTTTTAATACTTTTAGATTTCTTGTTATTTTAATTTGTCCCAAAATTGCAATTACCAGAATGCAGGAAAATCTCTTTAACATTACTGCTAGGCTACCAAAAATGTTAAAACCATTGTTTACATTAAATGTAAAAAATTCTGCCAATAAAAATAAAAATCTACTTCAAGTCTGAACTTATTTAATTCTTATTTAAAAACACAGATTTCCATTTATTTGAACAACCCTTGAAAATAATGGGAATGAGGTGTCCAGGTAATATTACAACACACACACACACACACACACACACATTCTTTTTCCTCTTATTAAAACATATTGTCATAAAAAAACGTAAATTAAATCTATTAAAAATGTGAACAATTTCATATAAAAATAAATAACTAGTTCATGCAAAAATTTATGTTTAAACAATATATATTTAATACATTTTTGGACATGTCAATGTACATGTATGCATCCTAAATGTAAATCCATCAATGTATGTTGATATTATACAAGTGAATATAAAAGACAGATGTTTTTTTTTAATTACAAAAACATACTGAAATGTAGTTTTTTAGTATATATGTATCTATATGAAATGTACATTGCCTTATAGGTAATAAATGGCACTATCACTGCTGATATAGGGCAATATGTATTACGTTACAGGCACAGACATAGATATCGGCCTATTAATCATAAATGCATGAGCACTGAACATAATGTCGCTCCACAGCACACACCTGAAGCGTGGGTGTGTGTGCGCTTGTGTACGTATTGTTCTAAAGGTCAAGTGCTCTTCTCAGAAAGATTGAATATGTACATGTAATTGTAAGTGTTTTTCCCGAACTCGACACTGTGCCTCTCTCCTCCACACAATGCAATCTCTCGCATCTTCCACCCCTCCCTCACATTCTGTCCATCCTCCACAGCAGAATGAAAAGAGCTATTTGCATTGTGTGTGTGTGTGTTAAGCATGTCTCCTGGGCCTTTTTGAATATATTCTATGGGTGCTTCAGCTATGCTATTGAGGTAATGAGAACACTCCACCCATCTGGTCATTGTGTGTGTGTGTGTGTGTGTGTGTATGAATGTTTGTGACCCCAGATGCAGCAAGGAGTTGCATCGCTCACAGGTAAAACCAGAGCTCACCCAAGACTCGGTTTCCTTGACCAATAAGTCCTAATGAATCTAGAAAAATTGACTCATTTAAGTAGGTAAATGTGAGAAAATGGGAGTAAACAAGTGGGTTGAATTGCTGTCTTCTTTTGGCATACACAGGCAGCTGCCTATGAAGTGTGGCCCTGGCCCAAATGACAAACTTGACGTGTATTTGCAGACTTGCGATGATCATTGGTTTACATGTTGTTTGTATTTTAGCCGAGAGCCACAGGGTCTGGCCCACTTCAAAATCCCTTTGAACTGTCTGAAGTCGGGCTCTCTCTGTTACTGCCGGGGTTTTGAGGTTTTGATTTATAACTGATTAACCTTTTGGATTTTACCAGAGATACAAAAAATGAGAGACATGCACAAATACATGTTCCATCAGCTCTCTCTTCTTCTGAGTTTGCGACCGCTGGTGTTCTGTTTTACTCACTCTCTCATTGATAATGATCCGAATTTTAACAGCAGTTGCCCATCTGCCCATATAAAACTGGATATTCTCCAGGGACCCAAAAGACAAGAGTGAAAGAGTGTGTGTGTGTATATATATATATATATATATATATATATATATATATATATATATATATATATATATATATATATATATATATGGTTCATCACATCACCATTTTGGAATATTTTAATGCTATTTTTCATCTTTAGGCTGCTAAATCACTTTAGTTGAGAAACTCACAGTTTTTGTCATAACAATTAAGCACACTAAAAAAAGAAAAAAAAAGAAAAAGGAACAGACGATGAGAAAAATGATCTTTAATCTTTAGTTGACTAAATCACTTAAATAAATCTTAATCTGACTGAATCAGTTAGTATTAACATTTTAATTGATTCCCTTTTTAAAATTTGTCAATTTCACATTTTGTTAGTTTACTCTTTCTCTGTTATATTATACTTTTAGTATTCTAAACATTTATAATACGTTACTATATATTTTCATTTTTTTTATTTCAAATTCTTTAAATAAAATATAATTTCAAATTCAGTTTCATTTCAAACTATTATTTCACATTTAATTAATTAATTTTATTTTGTTATTTTGTCTTTAATAATGATTTTCTAGTTATTCTAGTACTATTTTGAAGTGCCAAACAAACTTGACTTGTTAATTTACGTTATACTTTATTTGACATTGAATTTGCATTTTTATATTTTACTTTGGCAAAACAAACGTACAGTTTTTTGTCACACTAATAAAGCACAATAAAACTGAATTAGAGAAAAAGGGGGGCAATATGAAGAAAAAAACAGAAGAGAGGAAGAATGTCAGTGATTGAGGGAAAAATATTCACTCATAAATCTTCAGCTGTCATGTGCATTGTCTTTTTAACCAGTCAACATGTCATTTTTACCCAGAGTTCAGCTTGACCTCCCAGTGGCTGATGTCATGGCTGCAGCAGGTCATGGAGTCACTCTGATCTCTCATCCAACGGGAGTTTAGTGCATGACACATGTACATGATCTCATCCATACAAGAATTCCATATGGATTTGTTATTCTTGCATCTGCATCCATTACAACAGCAGGATAGCTGTCTGTGTGGCCTCAGAGAGACACTAGAGTTGTGGCCAGAGATGGTTGAAGCGTGTGTGTATGTGTGTGTGTGTGTGCTGTCACACAGTCTGAAGCAGAGCATATTACAATAGATCTCTTAATGAGATGGTCTGTGTGTGTGTGTGTGTGTGTGTCCTGAAACAGTTATAACTGATTAAGGGGGAGGGTCTCGAGAGAGCTGAGGGGAACATGATTTGACCCCAGGGGTCGTGTCTCCCCACTAGACCTCATTTCATTTAATTTTTGCCAATAAAAGACCCTCTTTCTTCTCCCTTTCATTCTGACTTACACATTCATTAAAGATCTGCCAAGCTTTGAAATGTTACCATTATCATGCTTATTATCTTCTTAAGCACAGACAGAACTCATTCCTGAACACATGCACAATAAAATAATATTCTGGGTTAAATACAAGTTAAGCTCTTTTGACATTAGAATAGAAAATAATTTTGATTAATAATACAATTACAATGGAAGTGTAAGGGGCGAAAACATGATTGTTACGTAGACTTTGTCTTTGACATTGAATTTGCATTTCTGTGTTGTTGTTTTTTTTACACTACTGTTCATAAGTTTTGGATCAGTAAAACTTTTTTTAAAGAAATTTCTATTTATTCTATAATTGCTTATTTAGCAAGGATGCATTATGCTGATCAACGTTACAGTAAAGAATTTTATTTACATTATTACAAACAAATTCAATAAATGCTATTCTCTTGAGAATATTTCATAATGATTTCAACAAAAGTATTAAGCAGTACAACTGTTTTCAACATTGATAATAATATGAAATGTTCATTGGGGACCAAATCAGCTATTAAAATTATTTCTGAAGGGTCATGTCACATGTGCACTAAAGACTAGAGTAATAATTGCTGAAATAAATATCCAGCAAATTAGTAAAATACAGTAAATTACATTTTACATTTTATTCCAAAAGAAAAAGGTTCTTTTAAATTGTATTAGTATTTTGCAATATTAATGTTTTATAAATAAATGCAATAATATAAAATATTAAATAAAAGTTTTTTTTTGTTTTGTTTTGTGTGTAGGTGTGTATGTGTGCAAATAAATGCAGCCTTGGTGAGATATTTTGAAAAAAAATAAAAATTAAATTAAATTAAATTTAATTTAATTAAATTAAATTTATGCATTTAGCAGACGCTTTTATCCAAAGTGACTTACAGTGCATTCAGGCTATCAATTTTTACATATCATGAATAACAAATAATAATAATAATAATCTTACCGACCCTAAACTTTTTAATGGTAGTGTATACATTTTTTTTTTTTTTGACAAAATGAGTAAGAAATCAAAATCATTTTTCATGGTAATCAATAAAACATGTATTTAGGTAAGAGATTAGTAAGTATACAATGTTACCAGTAATTATTGCAAATTATCTTTCTAGTTTTCATGTTTAACTTATATACTGTTCATATATCACAGCTTTTATGCTGATGAAAATACGTTTTAAATAAATACAGTATATATCCGAATAAATACATAAATGTAAGCCGGAAGCCTATACATACACGAACACACACGCACACACGCGCACACACACACACACACACACACACACACACATATATATATATATATATATATATATATATATATGTATATATGTATATATTATGTATATATATATATATATATATATATATATATATATATATATATATATATATATTATATATATATATATATAGTAAATATTTATATATATTGACATATATATATGTATATATATATATATATATATATATATATATATATATATATATATATATATATATATATATATATATAGTAAATATTTATATATATTGACAGATAGTCAAGTCTAAATGAAAACAAGGCAACACAGGACCAAACTACATTACATATGAACAACACAATACATAAGAAAATCACAGCACACATGAAACTCAAAGCATAACCTCAAAATGTCACAACTCAGAATGATCATGCAACACAATGACGGATATCAAACCGCACCATAAAGCAAAACAAAGCAGAAGATGCTGGCAGACGAGATGATTCTTGACTGCACTACAGCTACAGGAAACCAAACCCACTTTAAAAGCTACTGTACAAATGTAATGAGATCTGATTATTCTGCTGCACTTCCTGGAGTCATATAGACACGGAAAACTCGATCTACTTGTTTGCAAATGTTGAGAATCAATTTTTCACACTTGGCAGACATGATTGGAAGCATTTAGTCTTTGGAAAAGTGGAAGACATCAGTGATGTACTGGAAGGGGAAGTTACTTTGTGGTGGGATGCCATTTAGTTACTCTCCTCTTTTTCTCTTTCCATCTAACAATCTCTTCCCACCCTTTATCACACCCTTCTGCAACTCTTTCTCTCTCTCACGCCCCTTCCCCCTGCCATCTCTCTCTTTCTGATCCATTTTTCATGCTTCAATCTATTTTCTCTCGTCCATTTGCAATGGTTTACTGTAAATTGTCCCCCTCCTTGTCTCATTCTGATGCATTACGAGATTCTCTTTCAGTGTCCTTCCCTTTCCCCGTCTCTCTGCATATTATCTATTCTTCTCATCCCTGTTCACGTATTCTTTTATGTCTCTCATGTGCCATCCATCTCTCTCCTATTAAACACCACCCCTCCCCTCAATTAATCTGCTCTCCATCCCTCTGTTTAAGGTTATTGCCCAATAGCCCCCCCTCTCTTGCTGTCCCTCTCTGCAGTAATTGCGTGTGTGATCCATGATACATGCCGCTGTCCCTCAAAATGCAGTTTTTGTTGACTAGATTGCAGCACTGAGTCCCAACATATACACAACTACATGCACAAAGCTATACAAAAGCAACAGAGATATTTAGACTTTTATTACGTCCCATTTTTGTCAGACTTTAAAATTAACAGAGGTGAAGAAACTATTATAATCCACTCTTTTAAATATTTCATCCCCCCACTTTTTGGCCTGTCATTGTGTTTTAAGTGCTTTGATTTGCTTGGCTGCAAACAAAGAAATGAAAAAAGAAAAAAACTATATGCAAATATTGAATTTTGCACAAAAATAAAATTAAAAAACCTTTGAAAAAGGAATTGTTTACATTTTTACCTAATACTTTTTAGAAAATAAAACCTTTTATTCAGCCCGTATACATTAAAATTGATCAAAAGTGACAGTAAATACATGTATAATGTTACAAAATAACTTTTGAATGTTCTATTTTAATCCTAAAAATATTAAGCATAGCTATCGTATTTTTTCATTATAGTGATGATAATAAGAACATTTTCTTAAGTAATAAATCACCATATTAGAATAATATACAAAGGATCATGTGACACTGAAGCGTGGAGTAATAGCTGCTGAAAATTATGCTTCACCATCACAGGAATAAATAACAGTATAATATATTCAAAATATATAATAATAATAATAATAATATATATATATAATATATATATATATATATATATATATACATAATTTTAAATTGTAAGAATATTTCATAATATCCCTATTTTACAGTATTTTTAATCCATCAAATGCAGAATGCAAATGACTAGCTTTCTCAAGGTATCAATTATTATAACTTCTAGATAATTGTCATGTCACCTAGTTTATTAAAATTCATGAGTCCAGCTGATAAGGTTTAAAAAAATTCCACCTGGATAAAGCATCTAAAGGTATTTAGAGGGTGCTTTCTGGGGCAAGACACAGCTTTGGTGAGCCCATCTTCATGGCTGCGGTAGAGAGAGGAAGAAGGGACACAATGTGTGTGTGTATGTGTTTGAACATGCATAAACATGAGAATCTCATATTCAGATGAAACAAATATATAAGACTTACACATGAAATCCTGAAACCAGCGCTCCGACCGGTCAACCAGACAGGATGTCCACTCCCTTAGGGTCACCTCCTTATTTTTGTTCTTGTCACATGACCTACGCGCACACACACAAACACCATATTATTGAAAGTGGAGTCTCTTTGCCTTTGCCTCTTGTTTTTGATTTTCTATATCCCCGCTGCTATCAGCCGTAAAGGACACACTCACATTAGAACAGTAGGAAGGCAATAAGCATCAACAGCTTTGAATAAGAGAGAGAGAGAGAGAGAGAGAGAGGACTGAGAGGATGAGCGAGAGAAGAAAGATTGAAAGAGGATGAGAGAGAGAGGGGTGGGTGAAATCCTGAAGGCATGTGTACAATAATCAGAAGGGTGCTTGGGAGGGTTTGCAGTAATATTATGCAAATACAAAGGAGGTCAGACAGGAGAAATCATCACAAAATCACAGTGGCGAGGTGACTGTGTGTGTCATTTTCTGTGTGTGTGTTACTGGAAGAATCTTTGAGCGCAGTGCTCCAGAGGCATCCGCTTATAGCGAAGCTTTCTCAGATCTCTCCTGCTTAACTTCCCGTCCTGGTTACGATCCAACAGAACAAACCTTCTCTGAAAATAAAGGGAGAAAAGAACAAAGGATCGGGACTTAATGCTTCTATCACAAATTCACAACTGAACAGAAAAGAAGATTCCCTATCATCCATTGGCTGAGATAGCTTTTTATGGGTGTCTGATTAGAAATCATAACTGGCATTGAGAATTATTTATCCTCATTTAATATTTAAATTAAAGTGTTTTGAAGTACTTTATACATATTATATTCAATTAGATTTGATTAGCAAGCTAACAGCTTAGCCTACAGGCTTAAAATAGTGCTGACTGCTTCAAAAAAAAAGAGTTACACTGCACACTTACACTATGTACTTTGACAATAGAGTGAATTTTAGAAGGGTAGCGTGACTAGCGTCTCAAGGGAATGCTTAAAGCTGGCATGAAATGGATATTCACACTATCTGTTTTCTAAATGCGTGTTATTGATCCTTTTGTGAACAATTCATCCATACATGTGTTTAATAATAATAAAAAATGCTGTAACTCGATCTTTGAAACAACAGACTTCAATCTGATGAAGTAAACCGGATTTCTCTGATCATTTCATCAATGGTTTGTGTGGATATACATGAACCAAGAGTTTCTTTTGGACTGTTGACATATTTATGAATCTTGACATAAAGCATCACAAATACACACAATGTAAAGTTTTTTAGTAGTGTGTGTGTGTGTGTGAGTGCTGAAATGCAAAAATGCATGCATAGCGTGAATGACCCTAAGGATGGCATAGGCCCTATGTTTAAGTGAGTTCAGTGCATTTCTTTGCTTTCTTTGTTTTACCTCTGCGAGTTGGATTCGCTGGGTGTGTGTGAGGCAGATTTGAGAAGGAGCGGCTGGTGTGTATTTCTCTCCCATTCTGCTGAGGAGTAAGAACCAGTCCTGCAGACGGTACGGGAACTGACCGAACTCTTCCTCAGAGCACTCAGCCTCGCTCACTTACAGAGAAACCACAAGAGCGTTTTTTAGACAACACCACTTGTCAGTGATTGAATGTGGCATTTAAGTATAATGAAGCTAAAACTTTTTTGGTGTCAAAAAACAAACAACATCTAAAACAGTAGAAGTCATCAAAGAAATTTTAATGATTTCCACTAATATCATTACAGCATTCCAAACTATCAACTACTTACCAATAAAAATTTAAAAAATGGTTTCCTGGAATGTGTTTTGGGACATATTCCATTAGAGTTTTTAACCAATAAATGGTGACAAATTAGGCCTACCAATAAAGGACCCACAGGGATCAAGTTTGAATTAAAACCAATACGATTCTTATTATAACCAGTGAACCATTATAAATTCTGTGATGGTTTCTGTTTATTAGTTGGTTTGTTTTTCAGCTGGGTGTGTGTTTCTACCCAGACAAGCTCCACTATGTGCCTTGCCAATGCGTCGTTTTTTACGGCAGGCCTCCTTGTGAAGAAGACAGTCGTTGCTGTACGTCTTTCCCATAACGCTGCACACTGCTGCCCCCCTGCCTGTAGAAAACAACATCCACACACAAAGTACTTCTCGACTGGGTTGGTTAAAAAACAGCATTAAAAAACAGCAGGTAACAATACTAAACACAAATAACACAATTCAACACACCATATAATTGGGGCAAAAATAATCTAACTTTTGTAAATGGAATGAGAAAATGCTCTTCATATTTTTTGTTGACATCACAGGCTGTGCGTCATATCAAAACTGTACTATTTTGAGGCCAAATCAAATGTCACTTAGTAGAAGCAGCCAAATTAGAAAGATGCCATCATGGACAGGTTGTGCAAAATCAGAAAACATGAAACAGTTACACAAGTTAAAAGAAAATACAGACTGCATTAATCTCACTTGCTGTGAGGATAAAAATAGCTTGTGCCTAGCAGTGTTTTGAGCAGTGAACTGTCATAAAACCATCAAAAGAGACATTTAGAAAACCAAAACTGTCGATTTTAACATGTCATGCAATTGAAGGTACGTTAATACTAATGAATCTCAATATATTTATTGATAGACTTTTTAATTAGCCTACTTTTTAATGATAACTAACTTAGGTACTGTGAAGGCTCACCACTTGATGTAGAAAGAAGTAAAGCTATTGTTAATGAATCAAGTTTAAAGCTGTTTAATTGGTTGTTTTAATATGTTTAACTACATAAGGTATTGTAAAAAAAAAACATCCTGCCTGGTATTTTTAATAAAATATCATATTCTTTTTTTAACTACATCAGCATTTTTAAAGTGTGTCCCCTCAGGCACATCTTTTCTTTTTTTTTTTTTTTTTCGAATGTGGCATCTATCTGCATTAAAGACTAAGTGCACAGAGCGAATATACCAGTAGTTAGATGTCTGGGTTGCTGGTTTGAGTCCAAGGAGTCTGTGAGCCGTGTCTTATGTCTGTTCTTAATCATGACACTGAGCTCTGAGCCGCACAGTTCATGCCACTGCTCACTGTAAGTAGCTTGGCAAAGAAATCAGCTCAGGTGTCTTGGAAAATTATTATTAGTTTGCTAGAGTGTGTCTTACTGTTGGCAGGTCTTTGGACACACACATTTAGGAGTGAGAACTCCACCCTCTTTCACTACTTGGCACCAGGAACCAATAGGACTGTGACATTTCAACAATTTACACAGGGATTCTGAAGAGAGAGAAAGAAAGAAGAAAGAAAAAGAAGAAAGAAAAGAAAGAGAAGAAAAGAGAAAGAAAAAAGAAAAAAGTTGATTTAATAGTAAAAAAATAAAATAACTTTTTACTAAATAAATAATTTCAAAACCAGTCTTAAAATAATAGTGACATTAAATAACTATCTCACCTGGATCCACTCTGCCCAAATAAGGCCTCAACTTCTCTTCAGCCTGCCTCTGTTTACGCTGGGCTCTTCCACCCTTACACACACACCCAAATAAAGTTATAGAAGTTTTATATTTGTTCTGGTGATGGCAAAGCTGAATTTTCTGCAGTCTTCAGGGTCTGATCCTTCAGCTGTCGGTTAAATCCACTGCTTTTATAGGAAAAAGTAATGAACTGTAATTTATTTTTCAATATATTTTCCCTAAGTCCTTTTCTTGATCTTTGAGATCTTCAAATATATGTGAGAATTACTGAGCATTTAAAGGCTTGATGGATGATAGTCATATTGCGAGCATATTGCATGTGTGCAGAAATACGCTCTAAAAAAGGGAAGGGCACATGAATGAAGAATGCATTATGAAATGAAGAAGCATTCACATT
>NW_020523946.1:0-24965 GCF_003368295.1 Carassius auratus | reverse complement strand
TTAAGGTCAAACAATGACTGCTCTTTCATTTCTGCATCAACTATACCTTTAGGACTGTACTCATGCCTCTTTGCCGCAAAGCCTTGAAGCGTTGAGTTCCTCCTCAACAGAAACCCACCTAAACAATTGTGAAAAGAGATGCAGTGTTCCCGCCCCAGTTTCGAACTGGGGACCTTCGCGTGTGAGGCGAACGTGATAAGCACTACACTACGGAAACCCACTACCTAAAGAAGTCTGAAATCGTTCTGTGCAGGCTCGGCAATATGCGCATAAACGTTAAACCTTCTGAAGCCAACTGTCGGCTCAAAGGTGTTTATACATTTCTTCAAAAGAGGACAGCTGTTTCTGCTCGGTTTTGAACCGAGGACCTTTCGCGTGTTAGGCGAATGTGATGACCACTACACTACAGAAACTCCACAGGCTAACGATAGTGCTTTTTGGGAAAATATTTATACTGTGATGTGCCCCAAAAGCAAATAGACAATCTGCGTAAGTCCCACACACAAGAGGACAGAGTTCATATCGGCCTGGCAGTATATGCTGAGTTTCCTGAACGCTACCCTTAACTTACCTCGGAATTAAACACTTGCAGCGTGATATCAAGCTGAACCTGCTTCCTGTGCTAGTCTCAAACTAACAACCCAAAGTTTCAAGAGCACAGGAGAAACTCGAAAATGTCTCTTGGTGATTTTTGTTGGTCAAATTGTAGAGTTTCTCCATTCTTCTTGAAACTCACCACAGGGGTAGCACGTGTCCAGACTAGCATGGGAAAGCAAGTTTTAGCTTGATATCTCTTCAGAAAGCTGATATGTGGACTTGCCACGTACAATCTACCCTATTGTAAAAAAACAGGCTGTTTGTGGTCAGTCGAATTCCGAGGGTTTAACACGTCTGGGTGCTTCGGGAGTAAGTGAGGAGCCACCTGAACAGGTTTATTGGCAGATTCGTTGACCATTGTGTTGAATTTCAAGAAGGTTAGCCATGTGTTAGAAACTGCTACGGCTTGCATCATTTTATCAGGAAATCTCTACACCTGTGTAGAGAAGGGCCTTCGTGATGCAGAGCTGCTGCTCAACAGAGGGCCACTCAGACAAATCTCTTTTTTCGTGTTCCTCAGAAGAAAGCCACGCAGGCTTGAATGTCACAGTTGTGGGATAGGTTAAGTCTGCAAATACCTTCTATATTTAGCATCAACAAACCAAGCAGATTCTCAGTTCTCTGCGGGAATCCTTGTGGCCATTTCTTTTTTGCTTTTTTCCCTTTTCATTTAATATTGTGCATTTATTATGCTGTTCGAAATGGGGATCTTTGAGGTGCAACGGCCATTCTGTTCACGAAACTACCAGCTTAAGAAGTACAGAGCACTGTCTGCGTGGCTATTACTGCTGCCTAGTGTGGCCTTAATAATTATCTCTACACCTGTGTAGAGAAGGGCCTTCGTGATGCAGCAGAGCTGCTGCTTCAACAGAGGGCCACTCAGACAAATCTCTTTTTTCGTGTTCCTCAGAAGAAAGCACGCAGGCTTGGAATGTCACGGTTGTGTGGGATAGGTTAAGGTCAAACAATGACTGCTCTTTCATTTCTGCATCCAACTATACCTTTAGTGACTGTACTCATGGCTCTTGGCCGCAAAGCCTTGGAAGCGTTGAGTTCCTCCTCAACAGGAACCCACCTAACAATTGTGAAAAGAGATGCAGTGTTCCCGCCCAGTTTCGAACTGGGGACCTTTCGGCGCTGTGTGTGAGGGCGAACGTGATAAGCACTACACTACGAAACCCAACTACCTAAAGAAGTCTGAAATCGTTCTGTGCAGGCTCGGCAATTATGCGCATAAACGTTAAACCTTCTGAAGCCAACTGTCGGCTCAAAGGTGTTTATACATTTCTTCAAAAGAGGACAGCTGTTTCTGCTCGGTTTTGAACCGAGGACCTTTCGCGTGTTAGCGAAGTGATGACCACTTACACTACAGAAACTCCACAGGCTAACGATAGTGCTTTTTGGGAAATATTTATACTGTGATGTGCCCAAAAGCAAATAGACAATCTGCGTAAGTCCCACACACAAGAGGACAGAGTTCATTCGGCCTGGAAGTATATGCTGAGTTTTCCTGAAACGCTACCCTTAACTTTCCTCGGAATTAAACACTTGCAGCGTGATATCAAGCTGAAACCTGCCTTCCTGTGCTAGTCTCAAACTAACAAACCCAAAGTTTCAAGAGCACAGGAGAAACTCGAAAATGTCTCTTGGTGATTTTTGTTGGTCAAATTGTAGAGTTTCTCCATTCTTCTTGAAACTCACCACAGGGGTAGCACGTGTCCAGACTAGCATGGGAAAGCAAGTTTTAGCTTGATATCTCTTCAGAAAGCTGAGATGTGGACTTGCCACGTACAATCTACCCTATTGTAAAAAAACAGGCTGTTTGTGGTCAGTCGAATTCCGAGGGTTTAACACGTCTGGGTGCTTCGGGAGTAAGTGAGGAGCCACCTGAACAGGTTTATTGGCAGATTCGTTGACCATTGTGTTGAATTTCAAGAAGGTTAGCCATGTGTTAGAAACTGCTACGGCTTGCATCATTTTATCAGGAAATCTCTACACCTGTGTAGAGAGGGCCTTCGTGATGCAGAGCTTGCTGCTCAACAGAGGCCACTCAGACAATCTCTTTTTTCGTGTTCCTCAGAAGAAAGCCACGCAGGCTTGGAATGTCACAGTTGTGGGTTAGGTTACAGTCTGGCAAATACCTTCTATATTAGCAGCAAACCAAGCAATTCTCCAGTTATCTGCGGGAATCCTCTGTGGCCATTTCTTTTTTGCTTTTTTCCCTCTTTCATTTTAATATATGTATATTTATATGCTGTACGAAATATTGGATCTTTGGTGCACCGGCCATCTGTTCATCGAAACTACCAGGTCAAAAGTACAGAGCACTGTCTTGCGTGGCTATTACTGCTGCCTAGTGTGGCTTAATAATTATCTCTACACCTGTGTAGAGAAGGGCCTTCGTGATGCAGAGCTGCTGCTCAACAGAGGGCCACTCAGACAAATCTGTTTTGTCGTGTTCCTCAGAAGAAAGCCAAGCAGGCTTGGAATGTCACGGTTGTGGGATAGGTTAAGGTCAAACAATGACTGCTCTTTCATTTCTGCATCAACTATACCTTTAGTGACTGTACTCATGCCTCTTGCCGCAAAGCCTTGGAAGCGTTGATTTCCTCCTCAACAGAAACCCACCTAAACAATTGTGAAAAGAGATGCAGTGTTCCCGCCCAGTTTCGAACTGGGGACCTTTCGCGTGTGAGGCGAACGTGATAACCACTACACTACGGAAACCCACTACCTAAAGAAGTCTGAAATCGTTCTGTGCAGGCTCGGCAATATGCGCATAAACGTTAAACCTTCTGAAGCCAACTGTCGGCTCAAAGGTGTTTATACATTTCTTCAAAAGAGGACAGCTGTTTCTGCTCGGTTTTGAACCGAGGACCTTTCGCGTGTTAGGCGAATGTGATGACCACTACACTACAGAAACTCCACAGGCTAACGATAGTGCTTTTTGGGAAAATATTTATACTGTGATGTGCCCAAAAGCAAATAGACAATCTGCGTAAGTCCCACACACAAGAGGACAGAGTTCATTCGGCCTGGCAGTATATGCTGAGTTTCCTGAAACGCTACCCTTAACTTACCTCGGAATTAAACACTTGCAGCGTGATATCAAGCTGAAACCTGCCTTCCTGTGCTAGTCTCAAACTAACAAACCCAAAGTTTCAAGAGCACAGGAGAAACTCGAAAATGTCTCTTGGTGATTTTTGTTGGTCAAATTGTAGAGTTTCTCCATTCTTCTTGAAACTCACCACAGGGGTAGCACGTGTCCAGACTAGCATGGGAAAGCAAGTTTTAGCTTGATATCTCTTCAGAAAGCTGAGATGTGGACTTGCCACGTACAATCTACCCTATTGTAAAAAAACAGGCTGTTTGTGGTCAGTCGAATTCCGAGGGTTTAACACGTCTGGGTGCTTCGGGAGTAAGTGAGGAGCCACCTGAACAGGTTTATTGGCAGATTCGTTGACCATTGTGTTGAATTTCAAGAAGGTTAGCCATGTGTTAGAAACTGCTACGGCTTGCATCATTTTATCAGGAAATCTCTACACCTGTGTAGAGAAGGGCCTTCGTGATGCAGAGCTGCTGCTCAACAGAGGGCCACTCAGACAAATCTCTTTTTTCGTGTTCCTCAGAAGAAAGCCACGCAGGCTTGGAATGTCACGGTTGTGGGATAGGTTAAGGTCAAACAATGACTGCTCTTTCATTTCTGCATCAACTATACCTTTAGTGACTGTACTCATGCCTCTTGGCCGCAAAGCCTTGGAAGCGTTGAGTTCCTCCTCAACAGAAACCCACCTAAACAATTGTGAAAAGAGATGCAGTGTTCCCGCCCAGTTTCGAACTGGGGACCTTTCGCGTGTGAGGCGAACGTGATAACCACTACACTACGGAAACCCACTACCTAAAGAAGTCTGAAATCGTTCTGTGCAGGCTCGGCAATATGCGCATAAACGTTAAACCTTCTGAAGCCAACTGTCGGCTCAAAGGTGTTTATACATTTCTTCAAAAGAGGACAGCTGTTTCTGAACCGAGGACCTTTCGCGTGTTAGGCGAATGTGATGACCACTACACTACAGAAACTCCACAGGCTAACGATAGTGCTTTTTGGGAAAATATTTATACTGTGATGTGCCCGAAAGCAAATAGACAATCTGCGTAAGTCCCACACACAAGAGGACAGAGTTCATTCGGCCTGGCAGTATATGCTGAGTTTCCTGAAACGCTACCCTTAACTTACCTCGGAATTAAACACTTGCAGCGTGATATCAAGCTGAAACCTGCCTTCCTGTGCTAGTCTCAAACTAACAAACCCAAAGTTTCAAGAGCACAGGAGAAACTCGAAAATGTCTCTTGGTGATTTTTGTTGGTCAAATTGTAGAGTTTCTCCATTCTTCTTGAAACTCACCACAGGGGTAGCACGTGTCCAGACTAGCATGGGAAAGCAAGTTTTAGCTTGATATCTCTTCAGAAAGCTGAGATGTGGACTTGCCACGTACAATCTACCCTATTGTAAAAAAACAGGCTGTTTGTGGTCAGTCGAATTCCGAGGGTTTAACACGTCTGGGTGCTTCGGGAGTAAGTGAGGAGCCACCTGAACAGGTTTATTGGCAGATTCGTTGACCATTGTGTTGAATTTCAAGAAGGTTAGCCATGTGTTAGAAACTGCTACGGCTTGCATCATTTTATCAGGAAATAACACTCCAGATGGATGTGTTTTAAAGTTCGTCAAGGGGACACACAGACTGCTTGTGGTCACAGTCTTTGTATTACCAGTGGACAGAAGGGCAGTTAGTGGTCACATAGGCGGTGAGAGGGACAGATGGGCTGTTTGTGGTGACACAGGTGATTATTGGGACAGAGAGGGCCGGCGCGCAGGGGTCTAAGGACGGCCTGCCACGTACCCCCTTTTAGGCGCCCCTTGAGGCCCTGCCCTTACTTGATGGCCTAGGCGGAAAAAGACCCTTACACAAGAGGACAGATTTCATTCGGCGTGGCAGTCTACGCAGAGTTCCCTAAAATCTTTTCTTTGGTGTTTCTCAGAAGAAAGCCACGCAGGCTTGGAATGTCACAGTTGTGGGTTAGGTTTAGGTCAAACAATATCTGCTCTTTCATTTCTGCATCAACTTTACCTTTAGTGACTGTATTCATGCCTCTTGGCCGCAAAGCCTTGGAAGCGTTGAGTTCCTCCTCAACAGAAACCCACCTGAACGATTTTGACCGTGATAACCTCTACACTATTGAAGCCTGCAGCCAAAGAGGTGTCAGATCTTTTCATCGCAAGCATCGTGGAGCGCGAATCAAATTACAGATTCCGTTGCGCTCTTCAGTCTGCAAATACCTTCTATTTTTAGCAGCAAACCAAGCAATTCTCCAGTTATCTGCGGGACAATCTGCGTAAGTCCCACACACAAGAGGACAGAGTTCATTCGGCCTGGCAGTATATGCTGAGTTTCCTGAAACGCTACCCTTAACTTACCTCGGAATTAAACACTTGCAGCGTGATATCAAGCTGAAACCTGCCTTCCTGTGCTAGTCTCAAACTAACAAACCCAAAGTTTCAAGAGCACAGGAGAAACTCGAAAATGTCTCTTGGTGATTTTTGTTGGTCAAATTGTAGAGTTTCTCCATTCTTCTTGAAACTCACCACAGGGGTAGCACATGTCCAGACTAGCATGGGAAAGCAAGTTTTAGCTTGATATCTCTTCAGAAAGCTGAGATGTGGACTTGCCACGTACAATCTACCCTATTGTAAAAAAACCAGGCTGTTTGTGGTCAGTCGAATTCCGAGGGTTTAACACGTCTGGGTGCTTCGGGAGTAAGTGAGGAGCCACCTGAACAGGTTTATTGGCAGATTCGTTGACCATTGTGTTGAATTTCAAGAAGGTTAGCCATGTGTTAGAAACTGCTACGGCTTGCATCATTTTATCAGGAAATCTCTACACCTGTGTAGAGAAGGGCCTTCGTGATGAAGAGATGCTGCTCAACAGAGGGCCACTCAGACAAATCTCTTTTTTCGTGTTCCTCAGAAGAAAGCCACGCAGGCTTGGAATGTCACGGTTGTGGGATAGGTTTAGGTCAAACAATTACTGCTCTTTCATTTCTGCATCAACTATACCTTTAGTGACTGTACTCATGCCTCTTGGCCGCAAAGCCTTGGAAGCGTTGAGTTCCTCCTCAACAGAAACCCACCTAAACAATTGTGAAAAGAGATGCAGTGTTCCCGCCCAGTTTCGAACTGGGGACCTTTCGCGTGTGAGGCGAACGTGATAACCACTACACTACGGAAACCCACTACCTAAAGAAGTCTGAAATCGTTCTGTGCAGGCTCGGCATTATGCGCATAAACGTTAAACCTTCTGAAGCCAACTGTCGGCTCAAAGGTGTTTATACATTTCTTCAAAAGAGGACAGCTGTTTCTGCTCGGTTTTGAACCGAGGACCTTTCGCGTGTTAGGCGAATGTGATGACCACTACACTACAGAAACTCCACAGGCTAACGATAGTGCTTTTTGGGAAAATATTTATACTGTGATGTGCCCGAAAGCAAATAGACAATCTGCGTAAGTCCCACACACAAGAGGACAGAGTTCATTCGGCCTGGCAGTATATGCTGAGTTTCCTGAAACGCTACCCTTAACTTACCTCGGAATTAAACACTTGCAGCGTGATATCAAGCTGAAACCTGCCTTCCTGTGCTAGTCTCAAACTAACAAACCCAAAGTTTCAAGAGCACAGGAGAAACTCGAAAATGTCTCTTGGTGATTTTTGTTGGTCAAATTGTAGAGTTTCTCCATTCTTCTTGAAACTCACCACAGGGGTAGCACGTGTCCAGACTAGCATGGGAAAGCAAGTTTTAGCTTGATATCTCTTCAGAAAGCTGAGATGTGGACTTGCCACGTACAATCTACCCTATTGTAAAAAAACAGGCTGTTTGTGGTCAGTCGAATTCCGAGGGTTTAACACGTCTGGGTGCTTCGGGAGTAAGTGAGGAGCCACCTGAACAGGTTTATTGGCAGATTCGTTGACCATTGTGTTGAATTTCAAGAAGGTTAGCCATGTGTTAGAAACTGCTACGGCTTGCATCATTTTATCAGGAAATCTCTACACCTGTGTAGAGAAGGGCCTTCGTGATGCAGAGCTGCTGCTCAACAGAGGGCCACTCAGACAAATCTCTTTTTTCGTGTTCCTCAGAAGAAAGCCACGCAGGCTTGGAATGTCACGGTTGTGGGATAGGTTAAGGTCAAACAATGACTGCTCTTTCATTTCTGCATCAACTATACCTTTAGTGACTGTACTCATGCCTCTTGGCCGCAAAGCCTTGGAAGCGTTGAGTTCCTCCTCAACAGAAACCCACCTAAACAATTGTGAAAAGAGATGCAGTGTTCCCGCCCAGTTTCGAACTGGGGACCTTTCGCGTGTGAGGCGAACGTGATAACCACTACACTACGGAAACCCACTACCTAAAGAAGTCTGAAATCGTTCTGTGCAGGCTCGGCATTATGCGCATAAACGTTAAACCTTCTGAAGCCAACTGTCGGCTCAAAGGTGTTTATACATTTCTTCAAAAGAGGACAGCTGTTTCTGCTCGGTTTTGAACCGAGGACCTTTCGCGTGTTAGGCGAATGTGATGACCACTACACTACAGAAACTCCACAGGCTAACGATAGTGCTTTTTGGGAAAATATTTATACTGTGATGTGCCCGAAAGCAAATAGACAATCTGCGTAAGTCCCACACACAAGAGGACAGAGTTCATTCGGCCTGGCAGTATATGCTGAGTTTCCTGAAACGCTACCCTTAACTTACCTCGGAATTAAACACTTGCAGCGTGATATCAAGCTGAAACCTGCCTTCCTGTGCTAGTCTCAAACTAACAAACCCAAAGTTTCAAGAGCACAGGAGAAACTCGAAAATGTCTCTTGGTGATTTTTGTTGGTCAAATTGTAGAGTTTCTCCATTCTTCTTGAAACTCACCACAGGGGTAGCACGTGTCCAGACTAGCATGGGAAAGCAAGTTTTAGCTTGATATCTCTTCAGAAAGCTGAGATGTGGACTTGCCACGTACAATCTACCCTATTGTAAAAAAACAGGCTGTTTGTGGTCAGTCGAATTCCGAGGGTTTAACACGTCTGGGTGCTTCGGGAGTAAGTGAGGAGCCACCTGAACAGGTTTATTGGCAGATTCGTTGACCATTGTGTTGAATTTCAAGAAGGTTAGCCATGTGTTAGAAACTGCTACGGCTTGCATCATTTTATCAGGAAATCTCTACACCTGTGTAGAGAAGGGCCTTCGTGATGCAGAGCTGCTGCTCAACAGAGGGCCACTCAGACAAATCTCTTTTTTCGTGTTCCTCAGAAGAAAGCCACGCAGGCTTGGAATGTCACGGTTGTGGGATAGGTTAAGGTCAAACAATGACTGCTCTTTCATTTCTGCATCAACTATACCTTTAGTGACTGTACTCATGCCTCTTGGCCGCAAAGCCTTGGAAGCGTTGAGTTCCTCCTCAACAGAAACCCACCTAAACAATTGTGAAAAGAGATGCAGTGTTCCCGCCCAGTTTCGAACTGGGGACCTTTCGCGTGTGAGGCGAACGTGATAACCACTACACTACGGAAACCCACTACCTAAAGAAGTCTGAAATCGTTCTGTGCAGGCTCGGCAATATGCGCATAAACGTTAAACCTTCTGAAGCCAACTGTCGGCTCAAAGGTGTTTATACATTTCTTCAAAAGAGGACAGCTGTTTCTGCTCGGTTTTGAACCGAGGACCTTTCGCGTGTTAGGCGAATGTGATGACCACTACACTACAGAAACTCCACAGGCTAACGATAGTGCTTTTTGGGAAAATATTTATACTGTGATGTGCCCGAAAGCAAATAGACAATCTGCGTAAGTCCCACACACAAGAGGACAGAGTTCATTCGGCCTGGCAGTATATGCTGAGTTTCCTGAAACGCTACCCTTAACTTACCTCGGAATTAAACACTTGCAGCGTGATATCAAGCTGAAACCTGCCTTCCTGTGCTAGTCTCAAACTAACAAACCCAAAGTTTCAAGAGCACAGGAGAAACTCGAAAATGTCTCTTGGTGATTTTTGTTGGTCAAATTGTAGAGTTTCTCCATTCTTCTTGAAACTCACCACAGGGGTAGCACGTGTCCAGACTAGCATGGGAAAGCAAGTTTTAGCTTGATATCTCTTCAGAAAGCTGAGATGTGGACTTGCCACGTACAATCTACCCTATTGTAAAAAAACAGGCTGTTTGTGGTCAGTCGAATTCCGAGGGTTTAACACGTCTGGGTGCTTCGGGAGTAAGTGAGGAGCCACCTGAACAGGTTTATTGGCAGATTCGTTGACCATTGTGTTGAATTTCAAGAAGGTTAGCCATGTGTTAGAAACTGCTACGGCTTGCATCATTTTATCAGGAAATCTCTACACCTGTGTAGAGAAGGGCCTTCGTGATGCAGAGCTGCTGCTCAACAGAGGGCCACTCAGACAAATCTCTTTTTTCGTGTTCCTCAGAAGAAAGCCACGCAGGCTTGGAATGTCACGGTTGTGGGATAGGTTAAGGTCAAACAATGACTGCTCTTTCATTTCTGCATCAACTATACCTTTAGTGACTGTACTCATGCCTCTTGGCCGCAAAGCCTTGGAAGCGTTGAGTTCCTCCTCAACAGAAACCCACCTAAACAATTGTGAAAAGAGATGCAGTGTTCCCGCCCAGTTTCGAACTGGGGACCTTTCGCGTGTGAGGCGAACGTGATAACCACTACACTACGGAAACCCACTACCTAAAGAAGTCTGAAATCGTTCTGTGCAGGCTCGGCAATATGCGCATAAACGTTAAACCTTCTGAAGCCAACTGTCGGCTCAAAGGTGTTTATACATTTCTTCAAAAGAGGACAGCTGTTCTGCTCGTTTGAACCGAGGACCTTTCGCGTGTTAGGCGAATGTGATGACCACTACACTACAGAAACTCCACAGGCTAACGATAGTGCTTTTTGGGAAAATATTTATACTGTGATGTGCCCGAAAGCAAATAGACAATCTGCGTAAGTCCCACACACAAGAGGACAGAGTTCATTCGGCCTGGCAGTATATGCTGAGTTTCCTGAAACGCTACCCTTAACTTACCTCGGAATTAAACACTTGCAGCGTGATATCAAGCTGAAACCTGCCTTCCTGTGCTAGTCTCAAACTAACAAACCCAAAGTTTCAAGAGCACAGGAGAAACTCGAAAATGTCTCTTGGTGATTTTTGTTGGTCAAATTGTAGAGTTTCTCCATTCTTCTTGAAACTCACCACAGGGGTAGCACGTGTCCAGACTAGCATGGGAAAGCAAGTTTTAGCTTGATATCTCTTCAGAAAGCTGAGATGTGGACTTGCCACGTACAATCTACCCTATTGTAAAAAAACAGGCTGTTTGTGGTCAGTCGAATTCCGAGGGTTTAACACGTCTGGGTGCTTCGGGAGTAAGTGAGGAGCCACCTGAACAGGTTTATTGGCAGATTCGTTGACCATTGTGTTGAATTTCAAGAAGGTTAGCCATGTGTTAGAAACTGCTACGGCTTGCATCATTTTATCAGGAAATCTCTACACCTGTGTAGAGAAGGGCCTTCGTGATGCAGAGCTGCTGCTCAACAGAGGGCCACTCAGACAAATCTCTTTTTTCGTGTTCCTCAGAAGAAAGCCACGCAGGCTTGGAATGTCACGGTTGTGGGATAGGTTAAGGTCAAACAATGACTGCTCTTTCATTTCTGCATCAACTATACCTTTAGTGACTGTACTCATGCCTCTTGGCCGCAAAGCCTTGGAAGCGTTGAGTTCCTCCTCAACAGAAACCCACCTAAACAATTGTGAAAAGAGATGCAGTGTTCCCGCCCAGTTTCGAACTGGGGACCTTTCGCGTGTGAGGCGAACGTGATAACCACTACACTACGGAAACCCACTACCTAAAGAAGTCTGAAATCGTTCTGTGCAGGCTCGGCAATATGCGCATAAACGTTAAACCTTCTGAAGCCAACTGTCGGCTCAAAGGTGTTTATACATTTCTTCAAAAGAGGACAGCTGTTTCTGCTCGGTTTTGAACCGAGGACCTTTCGCGTGTTAGGCGAATGTGATGACCACTACACTACAGAAACTCCACAGGCTAACGATAGTGCTTTTTGGGAAAATATTTATACTGTGATGTGCCCGAAAGCAAATAGACAATCTGCGTAAGTCCCACACACAAGAGGACAGAGTTCATTCGGCCTGGCAGTATATGCTGAGTTTCCTGAAACGCTACCCTTAACTTACCTCGGAATTAAACACTTGCAGCGTGATATCAAGCTGAAACCTGCCTTCCTGTGCTAGTCTCAAACTAACAAACCCAAAGTTTCAAGAGCACAGGAGAAACTCGAAAATGTCTCTTGGTGATTTTTGTTGGTCAAATTGTAGAGTTTCTCCATTCTTCTTGAAACTCACCACAGGGGTAGCACGTGTCCAGACTAGCATGGGAAAGCAAGTTTTAGCTTGATATCTCTTCAGAAAGCTGAGATGTGGACTTGCCACGTACAATCTACCCTATTGTAAAAAAACAGGCTGTTTGTGGTCAGTCGAATTCCGAGGGTTTAACACGTCTGGGTGCTTCGGGAGTAAGTGAGGAGCCACCTGAACAGGTTTATTGGCAGATTCGTTGACCATTGTGTTGAATTTCAAGAAGGTTAGCCATGTGTTAGAAACTGCTACGGCTTGCATCATTTTATCAGGAAATCTCTACACCTGTGTAGAGAAGGGCCTTCGTGATGCAGAGCTGCTGCTCAACAGAGGGCCACTCAGACAAATCTCTTTTTTCGTGTTCCTCAGAAGAAAGCCACGCAGGCTTGGAATGTCACGGTTGTGGGATAGGTTAAGGTCAAACAATGACTGCTCTTTCATTTCTGCATCAACTATACCTTTAGTGACTGTACTCATGCCTCTTGGCCGCAAAGCCTTGGAAGCGTTGAGTTCCTCCTCAACAGAAACCCACCTAAACAATTGTGAAAAGAGATGCAGTGTTCCCGCCCAGTTTCGAACTGGGGACCTTTCGCGTGTGAGGCGAACGTGATAACCACTACACTACGGAAACCCACTACCTAAAGAAGTCTGAAATCGTTCTGTGCAGGCTCGGCAATATGCGCATAAACGTTAAACCTTCTGAAGCCAACTGTCGGCTCAAAGGTGTTTATACATTTCTTCAAAAGAGGACAGCTGTTTCTGCTCGGTTTGAACCGAGGACCTTTCGCGTGTTAGGCGAATGTGATGACCACTACACTACAGAAACTCCACAGGCTAACGATAGTGCTTTTTGGGAAAATATTTATACTGTGATGTGCCCGAAAGCAAATAGACAATCTGCGTAAGTCCCACACACAAGAGGACAGAGTTCATTCGGCCTGGCAGTATATGCTGAGTTTCCTGAAACGCTACCCTTAACTTACCTCGGAATTAAACACTTGCAGCGTGATATCAAGCTGAAACCTGCCTTCCTGTGCTAGTCTCAAACTAACAAACCCAAAGTTTCAAGAGCACAGGAGAAACTCGAAAATGTCTCTTGGTGATTTTTGTTGGTCAAATTGTAGAGTTTCTCCATTCTTCTTGAAACTCACCACAGGGGTAGCACGTGTCCAGACTAGCATGGGAAAGCAAGTTTTAGCTTGATATCTCTTCAGAAAGCTGAGATGTGGACTTGCCACGTACAATCTACCCTATTGTAAAAAAACAGGCTGTTTGTGGTCAGTCGAATTCCGAGGGTTTAACACGTCTGGGTGCTTCGGGAGTAAGTGAGGAGCCACCTGAACAGGTTTATTGGCAGATTCGTTGACCATTGTGTTGAATTTCAAGAAGGTTAGCCATGTGTTAGAAACTGCTACGGCTTGCATCATTTTATCAGGAAATCTCTACACCTGTGTAGAGAAGGGCCTTCGTGATGCAGAGCTGCTGCTCAACAGAGGGCCACTCAGACAAATCTCTTTTTTCGTGTTCCTCAGAAGAAAGCCACGCAGGCTTGGAATGTCACGGTTGTGGGATAGGTTAAGGTCAAACAATGACTGCTCTTTCATTTCTGCATCAACTATACCTTTAGTGACTGTACTCATGCCTCTTGGCCGCAAAGCCTTGGAAGCGTTGAGTTCCTCCTCAACAGAAACCCACCTAAACAATTGTGAAAAGAGATGCAGTGTTCCCGCCCAGTTTCGAACTGGGGACCTTTCGCGTGTGAGGCGAACGTGATAACCACTACACTACGGAAACCCACTACCTAAAGAAGTCTGAAATCGTTCTGTGCAGGCTCGGCAATATGCGCATAAACGTTAAACCTTCTGAAGCCAACTGTCGGCTCAAAGGTGTTTATACATTTCTTCAAAAGAGGACAGCTGTTTCTGCTCGGTTTTGAACCGAGGACCTTTCGCGTGTTAGGCGAATGTGATGACCACTACACTACAGAAACTCCACAGGCTAACGATAGTGCTTTTTGGGAAAATATTTATACTGTGATGTGCCCGAAAGCAAATAGACAATCTGCGTAAGTCCCACACACAAGAGGACAGAGTTCATTCGGCCTGGCAGTATATGCTGAGTTTCCTGAAACGCTACCCTTAACTTACCTCGGAATTAAACACTTGCAGCGTGATATCAAGCTGAAACCTGCCTTCCTGTGCTAGTCTCAAACTAACAAACCCAAAGTTTCAAGAGCACAGGAGAAACTCGAAAATGTCTCTTGGTGATTTTTGTTGGTCAAATTGTAGAGTTTCTCCATTCTTCTTGAAACTCACCACAGGGGTAGCACGTGTCCAGACTAGCATGGGAAAGCAAGTTTTAGCTTGATATCTCTTCAGAAAGCTGAGATGTGGACTTGCCACGTACAATCTACCCTATTGTAAAAAAACAGGCTGTTTGTGGTCAGTCGAATTCCGAGGGTTTAACACGTCTGGGTGCTTCGGGAGTAAGTGAGGAGCCACCTGAACAGGTTTATTGGCAGATTCGTTGACCATTGTGTTGAATTTCAAGAAGGTTAGCCATGTGTTAGAAACTGCTACGGCTTGCATCATTTTATCAGGAAATAACACTCCAGATGGATGTGTTTTAAAGTTCGTCAAGGGGACACACAGACTGCTTGTGGTCACAGTCTTTGTATTACCAGTGGACAGAAGGGCAGTTAGTGGTCACATAGGCGGTGAGAGGGACAGATGGGCTGTTTGTGGTGACACAGGTGATTATTGGGACAGAGAGGGCCGGCGCGCAGGGGTCTAAGGACGGCCTGCCACGTACCCCCTTTTAGGCGCCCCTTGAGGCCCTGCCCTTACTTGATGGCCTAGGCGGAAAAAGACCCTTACACAAGAGGACAGATTTCATTCGGCGTGGCAGTCTACGCAGAGTTCCCTAAAATCTCTTCTTTGGTGTTTCTCAGAAGAAAGCCACGCAGGCTTGGAATGTCACAGTTGTGGGTTAGGTTTAGGTCAAACAATATCTGCTCTTTCATTTCTGCATCAACTTTACCTTTAGTGACTGTATTCATGCCTCTTGGCCGCAAAGCCTTGGAAGCGTTGAGTTCCTCCTCAACAGAAACCCACCTGAACGATTTTGACCGTGATAACCTCTACACTATTGAAGCCTGCAGCCAAAGAGGTGTCAGATCTTTTCATCGCAAGCATGGTGGAGCGCGAATCAAATTACAGATTCCGTTGCGCTCTTCAGTCTGCAAATACCTTCTATTTTTAGCAGCAAACCAAGCAATTCTCCAGTTATCTGCGGGACAATCTGCGTAAGTCCCACACACAAGAGGACAGAGTTCATTCGGCCTGGCAGTATATGCTGAGTTTCCTGAAACGCTACCCTTAACTTACCTCGGAATTAAACACTTGCAGCGTGATATCAAGCTGAAACCTGCCTTCCTGTGCTAGTCTCAAACTAACAAACCCAAAGTTTCAAGAGCACAGGAGAAACTCGAAAATGTCTCTTGGTGATTTTTGTTGGTCAAATTGTTGAGTTTCTCCAATCTTACTTGAAACTCACCACAGGGGTAGCACGTGTCCAGACTAGCATGGGAAAGCAAGTTTTAGCTTGATATCTCTTCAGAAAGCTGAGATGTGGACTTGCCACGTACAATCTACCCTATTGTAAAAAAACAGGCTGTTTGTGGTCAGTCGAATTCCGAGGGTTTAACACGTCTGGGTGCTTCGGGAGTAAGTGAGGAGCCACCTGAACAGGTTTATTGGCAGATTCGTTGACCATTGTGTTGAATTTCAAGAAGGTTAGCCATGTGTTAGAAACTGCTACGGCTTGCATCATTTTATCAGGAAATCTCTACACCTGTGTAGAGAAGGGCCTTCGTGATGCAGAGCTGCTGCTCAACAGAGGGCCACTCAGACAAATCTCTTTTTTCGTGTTCCTCAGAAGAAAGCCACGCAGGCTTGGAATGTCACGGTTGTGGGATAGGTTAAGGTCAAACAATGACTGCTCTTTCATTTCTGCATCAACTATACCTTTAGTGACTGTACTCATGCCTCTTGGCCGCAAAGCCTTGGAAGCGTTGAGTTCCTCCTCAACAGAAACCCACCTAAACAATTGTGAAAAGAGATGCAGTGTTCCCGCCCAGTTTCGAACTGGGGACCTTTCGCGTGTGAGGCGAACGTGATAACCACTACACTACGGAAACCCACTACCTAAAGAAGTCTGAAATCGTTCTGTGCAGGCTCGGCAATATGCGCATAAACGTTAAACCTTCTGAAGCCAACTGTCGGCTCAAAGGTGTTTATACATTTCTTCAAAAGAGGACAGCTGTTTCTGCTCGGTTTTGAACCGAGGACCTTTCGCGTGTTAGGCGAATGTGATGACCACTACACTACAGAAACTCCACAGGCTAACGATAGTGCTTTTTGGGAAAATATTTATACTGTGATGTGCCCGAAAGCAAATAGACAATCTGCGTAAGTCCCACACACAAGAGGACAGAGTTCATTCGGCCTGGCAGTATATGCTGAGTTTCCTGAAACGCTACCCTTAACTTACCTCGGAATTAAACACTTGCAGCGTGATATCAAGCTGAAACCTGCCTTCCTGTGCTAGTCTCAAACTAACAAACCCAAAGTTTCAAGAGCACAGGAGAAACTCGAAAATGTCTCTTGGTGATTTTTGTTGGTCAAATTGTAGAGTTTCTCCATTCTTCTTGAAACTCACCACAGGGGTAGCACGTGTCCAGACTAGCATGGGAAAGCAAGTTTTAGCTTGATATCTCTTCAGAAAGCTGAGATGTGGACTTGCCACGTACAATCTACCCTATTGTAAAAAAACAGGCTGTTTGTGGTCAGTCGAATTCCGAGGGTTTAACACGTCTGGGTGCTTCGGGAGTAAGTGAGGAGCCACCTGAACAGGTTTATTGGCAGATTCGTTGACCATTGTGTTGAATTTCAAGAAGGTTAGCCATGTGTTAGAAACTGCTACGGCTTGCATCATTTTATCAGGAAATCTCTACACCTGTGTAGAGAAGGGCCTTCGTGATGCAGAGCTGCTGCTCAACAGAGGGCCACTCAGACAAATCTCTTTTTTCGTGTTCCTCAGAAGAAAGCCACGCAGGCTTGGAATGTCACGGTTGTGGGATAGGTTAAGGTCAAACAATGACTGCTCTTTCATTTCTGCATCAACTATACCTTTAGTGACTGTACTCATGCCTCTTGGCCGCAAAGCCTTGGAAGCGTTGAGTTCCTCCTCAACAGAAACCCACCTAAACAATTGTGAAAAGAGATGCAGTGTTCCCGCCCAGTTTCGAACTGGGGACCTTTCGCGTGTGAGGCGAACGTGATAACCACTACACTACGGAAACCCACTACCTAAAGAAGTCTGAAATCGTTCTGTGCAGGCTCGGCAATATGCGCATAAACGTTAAACCTTCTGAAGCCAACTGTCGGCTCAAAGGTGTTTATACATTTCTTCAAAAGAGGACAGCTGTTTCTGCTCGGTTTTGAACCGAGGACCTTTCGCGTGTTAGGCGAATGTGATGACCACTACACTACAGAAACTCCACAGGCTAACGATAGTGCTTTTTGGGAAAATATTTATACTGTGATGTGCCCGAAAGCAAATAGACAATCTGCGTAAGTCCCACACACAAGAGGACAGAGTTCATTCGGCCTGGCAGTATATGCTGAGTTTCCTGAAACGCTACCCTTAACTTACCTCGGAATTAAACACTTGCAGCGTGATATCAAGCTGAAACCTGCCTTCCTGTGCTAGTCTCAAACTAACAAACCCAAAGTTTCAAGAGCACAGGAGAAACTCGAAAATGTCTCTTGGTGATTTTTGTTGGTCAAATTGTAGAGTTTCTCCATTCTTCTTGAAACTCACCACAGGGGTAGCACGTGTCCAGACTAGCATGGGAAAGCAAGTTTTAGCTTGATATCTCTTCAGAAAGCTGAGATGTGGACTTGCCACGTACAATCTACCCTATTGTAAAAAAACAGGCTGTTTGTGGTCAGTCGAATTCCGAGGGTTTAACACGTCTGGGTGCTTCGGGAGTAAGTGAGGAGCCACCTGAACAGGTTTATTGGCAGATTCGTTGACCATTGTGTTGAATTTCAAGAAGGTTAGCCATGTGTTAGAAACTGCTACGGCTTGCATCATTTTATCAGGAAATCTCTACACCTGTGTAGAGAAGGGCCTTCGTGATGCAGAGCTGCTGCTCAACAGAGGGCCACTCAGACAAATCTCTTTTTTCGTGTTCCTCAGAAGAAAGCCACGCAGGCTTGGAATGTCACGGTTGTGGGATAGGTTAAGGTCAAACAATGACTGCTCTTTCATTTCTGCATCAACTATACCTTTAGTGACTGTACTCATGCCTCTTGGCCGCAAAGCCTTGGAAGCGTTGAGTTCCTCCTCAACAGAAACCCACCTAAACAATTGTGAAAAGAGATGCAGTGTTCCCGCCCAGTTTCGAACTGGGGACCTTTCGCGTGTGAGGCGAACGTGATAACCACTACACTACGGAAACCCACTACCTAAAGAAGTCTGAAATCGTTCTGTGCAGGCTCGGCAATATGCGCATAAACGTTAAACCTTCTGAAGCCAACTGTCGGCTCAAAGGTGTTTATACATTTCTTCAAAAGAGGACAGCTGTTTCTGCTCGGTTTTGAACCGAGGACCTTTCGCGTGTTAGGCGAATGTGATGACCACTACACTACAGAAACTCCACAGGCTAACGATAGTGCTTTTTGGGAAAATATTTATACTGTGATGTGCCCGAAAGCAAATAGACAATCTGCGTAAGTCCCACACACAAGAGGACAGAGTTCATTCGGCCTGGCAGTATATGCTGAGTTTCCTGAAACGCTACCCTTAACTTACCTCGGAATTAAACACTTGCAGCGTGATATCAAGCTGAAACCTGCCTTCCTGTGCTAGTCTCAAACTAACAAACCCAAAGTTTCAAGAGCACAGGAGAAACTCGAAAATGTCTCTTGGTGATTTTTGTTGGTCAAATTGTAGAGTTTCTCCATTCTTCTTGAAACTCACCACAGGGGTAGCACGTGTCCAGACTAGCATGGGAAAGCAAGTTTTAGCTTGATATCTCTTCAGAAAGCTGAGATGTGGACTTGCCACGTACAATCTACCCTATTGTAAAAAAACAGGCTGTTTGTGGTCAGTCGAATTCCGAGGGTTTAACACGTCTGGGTGCTTCGGGAGTAAGTGAGGAGCCACCTGAACAGGTTTATTGGCAGATTCGTTGACCATTGTGTTGAATTTCAAGAAGGTTAGCCATGTGTTAGAAACTGCTACGGCTTGCATCATTTTATCAGGAAATAACACTCCAGATGGATGTGTTTTAAAGTTCGTCAAGGGGACACACAGACTGCTTGTGGTCACAGTCTTTGTATTACCAGTGGACAGAAGGGCAGTTAGTGGTCACATAGGCGGTGAGAGGGACAGATGGGCTGTTTGTGGTGACACAGGTGATTATTGGGACAGAGAGGGCCGGCGCGCAGGGGTCTAAGGACGGCCTGCCACGTACCCCCTTTTAGGCGCCCCTTGAGGCCCTGCCCTTACTTGATGGCCTAGGCGGAAAAAGACCCTTACACAAGAGGACAGATTTCATTCGGCGTGGCAGTCTACGCAGAGTTCCCTAAAATCTCTTCTTTGGTGTTTCTCAGAAGAAAGCCACGCAGGCTTGGAATGTCACAGTTGTGGGTTAGGTTTAGGTCAAACAATATCTGCTCTTTCATTTCTGCATCAACTTTACCTTTAGTGACTGTATTCATGCCTCTTGGCCGCAAAGCCTTGGAAGCGTTGAGTTCCTCCTCAACAGAAACCCACCTGAACGATTTTGACCGTGATAACCTCTACACTATTGAAGCCTGCAGCCAAAGAGGTGTCAGATCTTTTCATCGCAAGCATGGTGGAGCGTGAATCAAATTACAGATTCCGTTGCGCTCTTCAGTCTGCAAATACCTTCTATTTTTAGCAGCAAACCAAGCAATTCTCCAGTTATCTGCGGGACAATCTGCGTAAGTCCCACACACAAGAGGACAGAGTTCATTCGGCCTGGCAGTATATGCTGAGTTTCCTGAAACGCTACCCTTAACTTACCTCGGAATTAAACACTTGCAGCGTGATATCAAGCTGAAACCTGCCTTCCTGTGCTAGTCTCAAACTAACAAACCCAAAGTTTCAAGAGCACAGGAGAAACTCGAAAATGTCTCTTGGTGATTTTTGTTGGTCAAATTGTAGAGTTTCTCCATTCTTCTTGAAACTCACCACAGGGGTAGCACGTGTCCAGACTAGCATGGGAAAGCAAGTTTTAGCTTGATATCTCTTCAGAAAGCTGAGATGTGGACTTGCCACGTACAATCTACTCTATTGTAAAAAAACAGGCTGTTTGTGGTCAGTCGAATTCCGAGGGTTTAACACGTCTGGGTGCTTCGGGAGTAAGTGAGGAGCCACCTGAACAGGTTTATTGGCAGATTCGTTGACCAATGTGTTGAATTTCAAGAAGGTTAGCCATGTGTTAGAAACTGCTACGGCTTGCATCATTTTATCAGGAAATCTCTACACCTGTGTAGAGAAGGGCCTTTGTGATGCAGAGCTGCTGCTCAACAGAGGGCCACTCAGACAAATTGCCCAAAGCCAGGCTTGGAATGTCACGGTTGTGGGATAGGTTAAGGTCAAACAATGACTGCTCTTTCATTTCTGCATCAACTATACCTTTAGTGACTGTACTCATGCCTCTTGGCCGCAAAGCCTTGGAAGCGTTGAGTTCCTCCTCAACAGAAACCCACCTAAACAATTGTGAAAAGAGATGCAGTGTTCCCGCCCAGTTTCGAACTGGGGACCTTTCGCGTGTGAGGCGAACGTGATAACCACTACACTACGGACACCCACTACCTAAAGAAGTCTGAAATCGTTCTGTGCAGGCTCGGCAATATGCGCATAAACGTTAAACCTTCTGAAGCCAACTGTCGGCTCAAAGGTGTTTATACATTTCTTCAAAAGAGGACAGCTGTTTCTGCTCGGTTTTGAACCGAGGACCTTTCGCGTGTTAGGCGAATGTGATGACCACTACACTACAGAAACTCCACAGGCTAACGATAGTGCTTTTTGGGAAAATATTTATACTGTGATGTGCCCGAAAGCAAATAGACAATCTGCGTAAGTCCCACACACAAGAGGACAGAGTTCATTCGGCCTGGCAGTATATGCTGAGTTTCCTGAAACGCTACCCTTAACTTACCTCGGAATTAAACACTTGCAGCGTGATATCAAGCTGAAACCTGCCTTCCTGTGCTAGTCTCAAACTAACAAACCCAAAGTTTCAAGAGCACAGGAGAACCTCGAAAATGTCTCTTGGTGATTTTTGTTGGTCAAATTGTAGAGTTTCTCCATTCTTCTTGAAACTCACCACAGGGGTAGCACGTGTCCAGACTAGCATGGGAAAGCACGTTTTAGCTTGATATCTCTTCAGAAAGCTGAGATGTGGACTTGCCACGTACAATCTACCCTATTGTAAAAAAAACAGGCTGTTTGTGGTCAGTCGAATTCCGAGGGTTTAACACGTCTGGGTGCTTCCGGAGTAAGTGAGGAGCCACCTGAACAGGTTTATTAGCAGATTCGTTGACCATTGTGTTGAATTTCAAGAAGGTTAGCCATGTGTTAGAAAACTGCTACGGCTTGCATCATTTTATCAGGAAATCTCTACAACCTGTGTAGAGAAGGGCCTTCGTGATGAAGAGATGCTGCTCAACAGAGGGCCACTCAGACAAATCTCTTTTTTCGTGTTCCTCAGAAGAAAGCCACGCAGGCTTGGAATGTCACGGTTGTGGGATAGGTTAAGGTCAAACAATGACTGCTCTTTCATTTCTGCATCAACTATACCTTTAGTGACTGTACTCATGCCTCTTGGCCGCAAAGCCTTGGAAGCGTTGAGTTCCTCCTCAACAGAAACCCACCTAAACAATGTGAAAAAGCAGATGCAGTGTTCCCGCCCAGTTTCGAACTGGGGACCTTTCGCGTGTGAGGCGAACGTGATAACCACTACACTACGGAAACCCACTACCTAAAGAAGTCTGAAATCGTTCTGTGCAGGCTCGGCAATATGCGCATAAACGTTAAACCTTCTGAAGCCAACTGTCGGCTCAAAAAGGTGTTTATACATTTCTTCAAAAGAGGACAGCTGTTTCTGCTCGGTTTTGAACCGAGGACTTTCGCGTGTTTAGGCGAAATGTGATGACCACTACACTAACAGAAACTCCACAGGCTAACGATAGTGCTTTTTGGGAAAATATTTATACTGTGATGTGCCCGAAAGCAAATAGACAATCTGCGTAAGTCCCACACACAAGAGGACAGAGTTCATTCGGCCTGGCAGTATATGCTGAGTTTCCTGAAAACGCTACCCTTAACTTACCTCGGAATTAAACACTTTGCAGCGTGATATCAAGCTGAAACCTGCCTTCCTGTGCTAGTCTCAAACTAACAAACCCAAAGTTTCAAGAGCACAGGAGAAACTCGAAAATGTCTCTTGGTGATTTTTGTTGGTCAAATTGTAGAGTTTCTCCATTCTTCTTGAAACTCACCACAGGGGTAGCACGTGTCCAGACTAGCATGGGAAAGCAAGTTTTAGCTTGATATCTCTTCAGAAAGCTGAGATGTGGACTTGCCACGTACAATCTACCCTATTGTAAAAAAACAGGCTGTTTGTGGTCAGTCGAATTCCGAGGGTTTAACACGTCTGGGTGCTTCGGGAGTAAGTGAGGAGCCACCTGAACAGGTTTATTGGCAGATTCGTTGACCATTGTGTTGAATTTCAAGAAGGTTAGCCATGTGTTAGAAACTGCTACGGCTTGCATCATTTTATCAGGAAATCTCTACACCTGTGTAGAGAAGGGGCCTTCGTGATGCAGAGCTGCTGCTCAACAGAGGGCCACTCAGACAAATCTCTTTTTTCGTGTTCCTCAGAAGAAAGCCACGCAGGCTTGGAATGTCACGGTTGTGGGATAGGTTTAAGGTCAAACAATGACTGCTCTTTCATTTCTGCATCAACTATACCTTTAGTGACTGTACTCATGCCTCTTGGCCGCAAAGCCTTGGAAGCGTTGAGTTCCTCCTCAACAGAAACCCACCTAAACAATTTTGAAAAGAGATGCAGTGTTCCCGCCCAGTTTCGAACTGGGGACTTTTCGCGTGTGAGGCGAACGTGATAACCACTACACTACGGAAAGCCACTACCTAAAGAAGTCTGAAATCGTTCTGTGCAGGCTCGGCAATAGGGCATAACGTTAAACCTTCTGAAGCCAACTGTCGGCTCAAAAGGTGTTTATACATTTCTTCAAAAGAGGACAGCTGTTTCTGCTCGGTTTTGAACCGAGGACCTTTCGCGTGTTAGGCGAATGTGATGACCACTACACTACAGAAACTCCACAGGCTAACGATAGTGCTTTTTGGGAAAATATTTATACTGTGATGTGCCCGAAAGCAAATAGACAATCTGCGTAAGTCCCACACACAAGAGGACAGAGTTCATTCGGCCTGGCAGTATATGCTGAGTTTCCTGAAACGCTACCCTTAACTTACCTCGGAATTAAACACTTGCAGCGTGATATCAAGCTGAAACCTGCCTTCCTGTGCTAGTCTCAAACTAACAAACCCAAAGTTTCAAGAGCACAGGAGAAACTCGAAAATGTCTCTTGGTGATTTTTGTTGGTCAAATTGTAGAGTTTCTCCATTCTTCTTGAAACTCACCACAGGGGTAGCACGTGTCCAGACTAGCATGGGAAAGCAAGTTTTAGCTTGATATCTCTTCAGAAAGCTGAGATGTGGACTTGCCACGTACAATCTACCCTATTGTAAAAAAACAGGCTGTTTGTGGTCAGTCGAATTCCGAGGGTTTAACACGTCTGGGTGCTTCGGGAGTAAGTGAGGAGCCACCTGAACAGGTTTATTGGCAGATTCGTTGACCATTGTGTTGAATTTCAAGAAGGTTAGCCATGTGTTAGAAACTGCTACGGCTTGCATCATTTTATCAGGAAATAACACTCCAGATGGATGTGTTTTAAAGTTCGTCAAGGGACACACAGACTGCTTGTGGTCACAGTCTTTGTATTACCAGTGGACAGAAGGGCAGTTGTGGTCACATAGGCGGTGGAGGGACAAGATGGGCTGTTTGTGGTGACACAGGTGATTATTGGGACAGAGAGGCCGGCCGCGCAGGGGTCTAAGACGGCCTGCCCCGTACCCCCTTTAGGCGCAGTGGGCCCTGCCCTTACTTGATGTAGGCGAAAAAGACCCTTACACAAGAGGACAGATTTCATTCGGCGTGGCAGTCTACGCAGAGTTCCCTAAATCTCTTCTTTTGGTGTTTCTCAGAAGAAAGCCACGCAGGCTTGGAATGTCACAGTTGTGGTTAGGTTTAGGTCAAACAATATCTGCTCTTTCATTTCTGCATCAACTTACCTTTAGTGACTGTATTTCATGCCTCTTGCCGCCGCAAAGCCTTGGAAGCGTTGAGTTCCTCCTCAACAGAAACCCACCTGAACGATTTTGACCGTGATAACCTCTACACTATTGAAGCCTGCAGCCAAAGAGTGTCAGATCTTTTCATCGCAAAGCATTGTGGAGCGCGAATCAAATTACAATTCGTTGCGCTCTTCAGTCTGCAAATACCTTTCTATTTTTAGCAGCAAACAAGCAATTCTCCAGTTATCTGCGGGACAATCTGCGTAAGTCCCACACACAAGAGGACAGAGTTCATTCGCCTGGCAGTATATGCTGAGTTTCCTGAAACGCTACCCCTTAACTTACCTCGGAATTAAACACTTGCAGCGTGATATCAAGCTGAAACCCTGCCTTCCTGTGCTAGTCTCAAACTAACAA